>NW_008751706.1:1198816-1213096 GCF_000715545.1 Opisthorchis viverrini
CGATGTCAGTGGCGTTCTTGTTGTCAGTTTCTATCCAGATTGCCTGAGTGAATGTCTGGAGGTGTAGGCACCTCGGAATGATTGTGTTAAGCTAGCACTAAGTCCCTTCCCCGTCCACCTTTACTCTTTTCTTTACAATAAGGCTTTCAAATAAGTAATAGTTGTACGGCAGTGAAGCATCGGTGTTGAACACTGGTGTCATGCTGTCGATGATGATGATTGATGATGATGATGATGATGATGATGATGATGATGAGAGTGACTGCCAGGCCACTAGAAGGAGAGAGCTGGTATCCTGCCAGGTTGCCCAAGCCTAAACAGGGGAAGTCGAGAGGCAGAGGTCGGGTTCGAACCATGGACCTTCCAGTCAGTAAATTCACGCTCTACCACTGAGTCATCACTCCCCCTACTCCAAAAAGGACGCTTTTGAGCATCGGTGTCTCCAACTTATTTGTAGGAACCGGTAGGAGCATCGGATGCGTAATGCTGAGGTACTCTAGGGAAAAGGACAGCCCGCAATGGATGAACTACCGAAGTTTCGTAAGTAACGTAGTTAAGATGTGTACTTCCAATATCAGAGGACCGCCTACCTCACAGAGCTCTCTTGCGCGGCCCTGTGCTGGGTGGTGATCGAAAGGTGTAAAGTCTAAGACCTAGCAACGAAGTAGGGAAACACTATGCAACTCAATCGAGTTGACAACTGCCGCTTCCCTGCATGAGGAACCCGGGTCGAATCACCAATAGTTAATAACACTGGAGAACACGTCACACAGCCAGTGGTAACCGTGCACCCTATCGCCCTTTCTGTCCCGTCCGACAATATCATACAATGCAAACCAACGACTATGCTTGGCTGTACCTCTCCCCCCACCGTGTTCCATCTTCCTGCGACCAAAACTGTAACAGTGGAAACCAACGTACCTCCACACAAAGCTGTTTCCTATAAGCTAACTTACTGGCTGACTGCTAACCGAGTTTTCATTAGCTGCCTCCACTATCGGGGATCGAAATACTCCCGAGACGTTCACTCACGGACATCGAGAAGCCGACAACATTGAGCTTGCGATCATACCTTTTAGAAATGCAAACTACTTTAGACAGCGCTTATAATTTTGCTGTACAGTTTGGTATAAGTTTAGCACATGTAAATTGTGATGTTTTACTGCAGGATTGGATGAAATCGTACGAAAGTGGAAAACTAGTGTTGTGCGCTTGCAATGATGATTGCTGGGTTGACACCCAGACCTCATACTTTTAGGACAGCCGATGGATGCGGGAGATAAGTTCGTCTGACTGGTCAACTGCAGACTGGTAAAAGATGAAATAACTTCCTGAATTGAGAAGGTAAGAGCAACGTTCGCGAACCTCCGGCACTTGTGCCGCGGTCAGACTTGTCCTATTTTATTGATCATGGACAGAGCGGCTGCGTGCAGAGAATCTTCGAAGACAATCTGAGTAACGGTGCCCCAGAAACGTTGCGTGGGTCCGGTGAAACATCAAGTAAGTAGTACTGGGGTAAGTCAAGTGGCTTCCGGTAAGCGTTACTCTCGAACGATAGATGAGCTGGTCATACTCCACAAATTACACTGTGCGTCGTATGCTTTGCTTCATAGAGTCCACTTCGTGCAGTCCTGTATCAGGGGGGCGGCAGCGAAGAATCAGAAACCCTGAACGAGACAAACCGACGGTTAAAGACCCTGGTAAATATAGTTGTCACACAGCCATTGACGGTCTTGCACCGCCTTCACTGCATAGATCACTTTCTGTTGTATCAAACAAACAGAACCATTAAAAGTCAGTGAACCTGCAACATGTGGTTCTCACTCCCCTATTCTCCTTATCCTCTGTGAAGGAAGCTGAGGTTGCTGCTCATCAACTGTCAGCTTGGGCCTTGAAAAATGTGGTGACAATGTATAGTGGTTATGGTTGCCGCGGTTTTGTTCCTCTGACTCGTTTCCACCCAAGCTTGGTTTTTCCAAGAGGGCTTTCCCAAGAACTCTGTCTACTGGTACACGTGACCAAGCCTAAACAAACTATAATACGTGATAAGTTCATTTATCGTGGACGAGTCAGTTCCTCCGCACTTCAGCAATACTGATTTGGTGCTCCCGCCAGGCCCGGTAAATGCTCGGTGATCAACACCGGTTTCCCTAACGTCCTCCCTGCGCAGCAGCTCCATATAATAATAATAATAATAATAATAATAAATAATAATAATAATAATAATAATAATGAATCATTCAGCTGTAGCACCTTTTCGGTGCCTAGCTGCCATGCCATCAGAAGGAAGCACGAGGGCTGCGACACTGCCAGGTTGCCCAAGCTCCATGTAACAGCATGCTGCTCACTGCAGCATTGTGAACTCAACCTTTATAACCGCAAGTTAAGGATGTTTTTAGAAACCGCTCTAGCCATCAAAACTCAGATGAAAATATCTACTTTGGCCCGATCACCGAGACCGATGCAACTACTCAGGTGAGCAAATTTGTTCGCTACTTCAATTGGCTCATCCGCAAGCCTGAGGTTTTGCAGCAGCACTTTACACTTTGCAGGTGAGGAGCGCATACCAAACGTTGAAGCAGGACTATTCACATTAATAATCCGCATGCCTTGGCATGGCTTCAGAGCCCCAGAAGAGCTATGCGGTCTACATGCTCTACACCCATGAGCGAACGCTCTGAGAGTATTTCAAAACCACAGACGTAAGCTTGCACTGAGTCACCATGATCATGTCGATGGGGAGGCCTAAATGAGAAAACAGGACGGCCTTACCCCATATCACTGGTAGTGAACTCAGGTATGAGCCTACCGTACACCATCCATGGGAGTTGGCCTACAGCGCTTTGACGATCGCCAAGAATTTACGAGGAACGCCATGTTCCATAACCACTAACAAAGGGCCTGTAGACCGACAGAAGTAAACGCAGTTCGCATTGTTGTTAGTTCACTCCGGTTTAGCAGGTACAAAGCCGTGTCAAGGGTACGTTGGTTTCAGCTGCTAGAGTTTCAGTCGCGTGAAGATGAGAAAGTGGTGGAGGAGGGGTACGGCCAAGCATAATCGGTTGCTTCGCATTGCCAGAACAGCGGAAACCGCTTGACAACATGGCGCTCACCATCCCGAATCCAAATAGACCACATCGCCGTAAGTTTCCAGTAGCGAGGGTTGGGCTCCTTCTGGAGTGCCAGTGTGGACTCCGAATATGCATTAGCGCGCTGTTTCTCTTCACTCTGCTGTTCGAGTTCACGGAAGTTGTAAAAATCTCGATTGTAAACCCAGAATTCCATTAAAACTATCCAGAAAGGGTCCTTGAACGCCTTTCGGATTGTCCGATGTCGGATATTAATAGTCACTGAAGGCACCCATCAGTGTTACACAAAGCATAGATCTCTGCCTTCAGCACTACCCAGTCAACCTCATCCAAACTTTGGACCTCTGAAACATGGTATTGCTGAAGGCCCGGCGACAGGTTTCTACTAGCCACAATCACAACCTGATTAGACGCATCGTCCGACGCCGGGTGAAACTGAGTGTCCGTGCAAACCGGTGAGCTTGGAAAAAAACTCAAGAAAAGAAAGGTGTAAAAAAATCTGGAACCGTCCACAAGTTGTTCCACTTGATCGTTCGATTGATCTTTGGGAGCCACTTGTCAGCGAAACTATAAGAGACGAAAATGGGTCTTCGATGTCCAGCAAAGAAGAATGCTTGGACCACTGGTCACAGTTCTTTGAACTGCAAATTCAGCTATTCACCTGCTGTCAGCGTTCAACAGGAAGATGGACTGTGAACATGGAATCCCCTGGTCCTGACGAACTTCCATTCGCTCTGTTCGAGGATGACGATGAAATACTCAGTGTCTGTCTAATCTTTCTGAGTTTATCTGGAGGAATGAGACCGTTCCAGATAACTGTGGTGGGTCCATAATAGTGCTGTTTTCAAAAAAAGCACTCGCAGTAAATATATTAACCACAGAGGTATCAATTGGACTCCCATTGTAACAAGGCTGCTGGCACAGGAGATTATTCGTTGTCTTCTGGTTTCTGGGTACCAGTGTATGGAAAATGCTCCAAAGGCTTCCCCACAAAAAGTGGTGTTCAATAAAGTGTCCACCATTCCAATCTCCTTCACCTTTGTTGCCGACGAAATAATGAGGCGAATGCTGGAATGCCTCAAAACCCCGGTGTTAAAATCGTTGCTGGTGAGGGCCTTATCGATCTAGAGTACACAGATAACATAGGTCTCATCTTTCAAGACGAACACGAAGCAGAATACCTGTTAAATAGACTGACCACTGTCATGCCTCGGTAGTCATATTGGCTCTGACGGAAGTGTGTCTGAAGAAGTCAGTGCAAGAATCTCAAAGTCTCGAATCACGTTTGCTAATTTGCCCCACTTAGTGTGGCAAAAAGTCATCTCACTGGATCTTAAGGGTCGTATCAGGTTACAGTAAGGACTGTGTTGTATGGGTGCGCGACATGGCCTCTGCGGACAGATGATATGGGGCGTCTTCAGGTTTTTGACCACCGACACCCCAGAAACGTGGCTGGTTTTGGATGGCGTCAGCGTCTGAGTAACGAAGTGATTAGAAAACGGGTATTTGGATGTGCTGCAGACACCCCAACCCGAGAAAACATCCAGCATCATCCAATGCAGTGGCTCGGTCATGTTGTGCGCATGCCGAAAGTGTCCACCGAGACGAGTATCGTTTTCCGGGCTTCATTCAGAATGACGCAGACTGCGAGGCAGACAACGGACGATTTGGCAGAAGTGTGTGAAAGGAATAAGGAAGGACTTGGGTGTTGTTGGTTCATTACGTCTTCCAGAACAGAGTCCCGCCCCCCTCGCTTCACGCAAACAGTGCCAGAAATGGCGGCTGATCGTTGTGGCGTTGGTGCTGTCAGTTTCTTTCCAGGTTGCCTAATCGGGCACTTGGAGGGTGTAGGCACCCCAAATTCTTGTGATGGACCAGCACTAGGCCCCCTCCCCCACTCATTTTTTCTCTTTTTTTACTCTGAAGCTATCAATATATTTAAATAAATCTTGTGGTTGTACGGTAGTGAAGCGTCACTGGCAACTCTGATGTTTCTGTCTCTGATGATGATAACGCTTGGCTCATAAGATTTTTTCTGTTTTCCATCCGCGATCCCTTACCTTCATGGAACCACAGCCCCACGGTGCATTCACAGCGTACATACTATAGTATGTCGCATGGTATCCTAGATTTTCAGGGCAAATCAGTGGATTCCACCATCCACCACACTCGTTCGTTTCATTAGTTGTCGTCAAACAACTAAAATCTCAGAAACTCCCATGCCGTTTCATATTCCGGCCTTAAAATTGTGCAGGGGCGAAGTTTATTTGATTTCATTTAACTGATACGTACGACAGGGCTCTCAGTTACATCAGTTTGACCACCAGCAAAAGAACCAACTTACCCAGCTTTAAGGTAACCATATAGTACTTGTGAGAAAATGTACAGGTCAGGCTTCAGGTTGGCATTCTTTAGTGCCTGCAAATGTAAGCTGACAGAAATATAACAAGCAACGCATGCACTACCTCGTCTCCTCCATATTTCCCTTGGCGCAACTTTGATGAATGAACGCGCCGAACGTTCGCTAAAAGCCGTAAAGTAATTATTGTGGAGACAAACCGTGTTAGGTTCCAAACCAGCCTGCTTCATAGCTTGTAGAATTTTATCAGAACTAAAGTCCAACCCGCTATCTATCCGAGAGAATAGATATTTATTGACCAGAGCTACATCCCGCTCGGGACCTATTAAACGCTACATAGTAAGATCATTCGAGCTTACGTGACAATAGCAATTCCCATAGGGTTTCAAACGTATTACGTCGTTCTTCTGGAGAATACAACAACGAAGGTAGCCGATGAAGACCCAGAAAATGCCGAATACCGACCCTCTCCACTTCCGTCACCAGCGGCGTTGCTGCCGAGGCCTGAGCATCACCGGGGATTTTTGGAGAAACAACACTGGTGGCAAGCAAACGATGGGCATTAAATCTGAATCTCAATAACTAATGCATTAAAGATTAAGATATACCCTATGGAACTTCGTACACCACTACCCCGATAGATAACTCCACGGCCTAGTAGGCCAGCAAAGCGAAGCATGCCGGAATTTTAAAGTGACGATGAAATACTCAGTGTCTGTCTAATCTTTCTGAGTTTATCTGGAGGAATGAGACCGTTCCAGATAACTGTGGTGGGTCCATAATAGTGCTGTTTTCAAAAAAAGCACTCGCAGTAAATATATTAACCACAGAGGTATCAATTGGACTCCCATTGTAACAAGGCTGCTGGCACAGGAGATTATTCGTTGTCTTCTGGTTTCTGGGTACCAGTGTATGGAAAATGCTCCAAAGGCTTCCCCACAAAAAGTGGTGTTCAATAAAGTGTCCACCATTCCAATCTCCTTCACCTTTGTTGCCGACGAAATAATGAGGCGAATGCTGGAATGCCTCAAAACCCCGGTGTTAAAATCGTTGCTGGTGAGGGCCTTATCGATCTAGAGTACACAGATAACATAGGTCTCATCTTTCAAGACGAACACGAAGCAGAATACCTGTTAAATAGACTGACCACTGTCATGCCTCGGTAGTCATATTGGCTCTGACGGAAGTGTGTCTGAAGAAGTCAGTGCAAGAATCTCAAAGTCTCGAATCACGTTTGCTAATTTGCCCCACTTAGTGTGGCAAAAAGTCATCTCACTGGATCTTAAGGGTCGTATCAGGTTACAGTAAGGACTGTGTTGTATGGGTGCGCGACATGGCCTCTGCGGACAGATGATATGGGGCGTCTTCAGGTTTTTGACCACCGACACCCCAGAAACGTGGCTGGTTTTGGATGGCGTCAGCGTCTGAGTAACGAAGTGATTAGAAAACGGGTATTTGGATGTGCTGCAGACACCCCAACCCGAGAAAACATCCAGCATCATCCAATGCAGTGGCTCGGTCATGTTGTGCGCATGCCGAAAGTGTCCACCGAGACGAGTATCGTTTTCCGGGCTTCATTCAGAATGACGCAGACTGCGAGGCAGACAACGGACGATTTGGCAGAAGTGTGTGAAAGGAATAAGGAAGGACTTGGGTGTTGTTGGTTCATTACGTCTTCCAGAACAGAGTCCCGCCCCCCTCGCTTCACTGCAAACAGTGCCAGAAATGGCGGCTGATCGTTGTGGCGTTGGTGCTGTCAGTTTCTTTCCAGGTTGCCTAATCGGGCACTTGGAGGTGTAGGCACCCCGAAATTCTTGTGATGGACCAGCACTAGGCCCCCTCCCCCACTCATTTTTTCTCTTTTTTTACTCTGAAGCTATCAATATATTTAAATAAATCTTGTGGTTGTACGGTAGTGAAGCGTCACTGGCAACTCTGATGTATCGTTGTGGCGTGCTGTCAGTTTCTTTCCAGGTTGCCTAATCGGGCACTTGGAGGTGTAGGCACCCCGAAATTCTTGTGATGGACCAGCACTAGGCCCCCTCCCCCACTCATTTTTTCTCTTTTTTTACTCTGAAGCTATCAATATATTTAAATAAATCTTGTGGTTGTACGGTAGTGAAGCGTCACTGGCAACTCTGATGTTTCTGTCTCTGATGATGATAACGCTTGGCTCATAAGATTTTTTCTGTTTTCCATCCGCGATCCCTTACCTTCATGGAACCACAGCCCCACGGTGCATTCACAGCGTACATACTATAGTATGTCGCATGGTATCCTAGATTTTCAGGGCAAATCAGTGGATTCCACCATCCACCACACTCGTTCGTTTCATTAGTTGTCGTCAAACAACTAAAATCTCAGAAACTCCCATGCCGTTTCATATTCCGGCCTTAAAATTGTGTAGGGGCGAAGTTTATTTGATTTCATTTAACTGATACGTACGACAGGGCTCTCAGTTACATCAGTTTGACCACCAGCAAAAGAACCAACTTACCCAGCTTTAAGGTAACCATATAGTACTTGTGAGAAAATGTACAGGTCAGGCTTCAGGTTGGCATTCTTTAGTGCCTGCAAATGTAAGCTGACAGAAATATAACAAGCAACGCATGCACTACCTCGTCTCCTCCATATTTCCCTTGGCGCAACTTTGATGAATGAACGCGCCGAACGTTCGCTAAAAGCCGTAAAGTAATTATTGTGGAGACAAACCGTGTTAGGTTCCAAACCAGCCTGCTTCATAGCTTGTAGAATTTTATCAGAACTAAAGTCCAACCCGCTATCTATCCGAGAGAATAGATATTTATTGACCAGAGCTACATCCCGCTCGGGACCTATTAAACGCTACATAGTAAGATCATTCGAGCTTACGTGACAATAGCAATTCCCATAGGGTTTCAAACGTATTACGTCGTTCTTCTGGAGAATACAACAACGAAGGTAGCCGATGAAGACCCAGAAAATGCCGAATACCGACCCTCTCCACTTCCGTCACCAGCGGCGTTGCTGCCGAGGCCTGAGCATCACCGGGGATTTTTGGAGAAACAACACTGGTGGCAAGCAAACGATGGGCATTAAATCTGAATCTCAATAACTAATGCATTAAAGATTAAGATATACCCTATGGAACTTCGTACACCACTACCCCGATAGATAACTCCACGGCCTAGTAGGCCAGCAAAGCGAAGCATGCCGGAATTTTAAAGAAAGCGCCGAAGTTTTAGTAGGTCAGCTAAAAAGCCTCATTTTCGGGGATTTACGGATTGATTCAGGGGATCGGGGTTTTCCGAGACGGCTTTGTCCTTGTCACCCCTCTGCATCCGTCCAACTGAAAGGCACGCTGAAAAAGGTGTAGCGCTACTCATTAAGTTCATTAACCTCGGGAGCGTAACCTTGCCAGTGCGAGCGCTCAACTGAGAAAACGTGTATCACGGATTCACGGACTCACGGATTGCTGCACAGTGTAAAAGTGCCTTGAACTGGATACCACATGGAGCGTGAGCGACCGTCGGAAGGAGGTTATTCCACTTACCAACTACCCGAAACGTTGTCTAATAGATGTATGCCTTCTGAGCTTGACAATTATCTTGGCACGTCCCCGTTGTGTGTTCGTTAGGTCAGCCGGTAAAAGCTGACACACACGGATTCATGGATTGATACACAGGATCGAGGATTTCGCCCATGTTTCCCGTATCGGTTTTCTTTTGCCGTTCACCGCCTGTCGTTTACCCGAGGGGCACAAGTGAAAAAGCGTGTAGAATTGCTCTTTAAGTTCTCAGCACAGGGCAGAATGCTTGCCAGCGCGAGGATTCGCATAAATGGATGTTTAATAGTGCTTTGGCCTGAGTTCTAGAAGGAGCGTGGACAAGCGTCATAAGAAAGTTATTCCACGCAGCTACTACCCGTAATGGGAAAAATTTTGCCTAATACATGTGTGCGCTCTGTGCTTGAAAATTTTCTTACCATGTCCCCGCCGTGTTTGTTGGTTCAATGGTGAAGAATCTGTTGGCCAAGCTTTGTTCAAACAGGGCATAAGTAAGAACTAGGTCACCCCGGAGGCGACCATACTCCAGGAGAAAGAGGTCAAGCATCGTGAGACGCGGTGCGAATTACACTGATTTGAGGCAAGCAGCCATTTTTTGTAGACCCGCTCAATGATAGTGACGTCTTTCGTGCGTCTTAAGTAAATAACTTGATTGGTGTAATCAAGCATCGGTCTGATATAGCGCCGTAGAGTATTTGGTAGTGCATCAGAGTAATACGGGAGAGGGTGAGCCAAATCATCCGAAAATTGGCGAATGAATTTTGGGCCGATTTCTCAAGGTGCAGTGAGAAGTAAGAAGGAGTAAGAAATAAGGGCAAGTTTGTGGAGACCCAAATACTACCAGTCTTTTTGGTGTATATCCTCATGATGTCTTCTGGTCCTTTCTCACCATGCATAACAAAGGCATTCGCTGAGTCTCCTCCAAATGACATATGGACGCGCATTTCGCCATTCAGAGGAAGGTGCCAGTCCAACGACCACTGCTTGGCCGAGTTTACATCGGTTTCGGAAGCGCTGGCACTAGAACTTCGGGACTTGAAGTCGTCCGCAAAAAGAAGACATAGACCTGCAAGAAAATCTGGAAGGTCGTTGACATAGATCAGAAACAGTGGGATTCCCCAAACGGAGCCCTGAGGATTGCCAAAGGAGACTGGCACTGGAGAAGAGTAGGTAGAATCTACCTTCTCTCGAAATTACCTGTCTGATAGGAGCGTACTGATCCGGTGTAAGATTTTTTCTTGAATCCCGTAAGACTCGAATTTGTTTATCAGCGCGACGCCGGGAACCCGACCCAATGTTATTGAGAAGCCGAAAAATATGGCAGCCGATATGAGTCCCTCGTCCTGGCTTGGATTAAGCTGTTCATAAACACGAGCGTGCTCTTCAGGCAAGAACTGCTTGGGAGAAATCCGTGTTGAGCTGGAGATGTCAAATTGTTGGAGTTAAGGTGGTTCAGAGTCACTCATTTCAGAATGTGTTCCATCACCTTGCACGGGATGCTAATGATGAATATAGGCCTGTAGCTCCCGGGCGATAGTCAGTCACCAGTTCCGTGGATTGGCGTGACAATCGCTTCTTTTCAAGCAAAGAAAAGGCGTTTTTCGTCGAGCAAATGACGAAACAGCAGGTATAAATGATATGCCAGTGTAGACAACGTTTTCTTCATGATCCTTGGACGGATCTCATCGGGCCCCAAAGCGCAGAATGGTTTGATCTTGTGCAAGAATTGACGAATGTCCACCGTGAAGACAAAGTCAGTTATAGGTCATTCGTATTTATGCATTGACAAGAGTGGATGTGATCAGGGCGCTAGGGTTCAAGGTAGGCCTACATAGTGTTCGCTGAAGGCCTCAGATACCACTGTTGGGTCACTCGCGGCTTCTCCATTCTTGTCCCTCAGGGAGAACGCGGATGGCTTGTTTCTGCTGGGATGTCTCATAAACGTACAACTCATTTCTGTTTTTTGAATGAGGTCCAGAATGGTGGGCTGTTTTTGTATGTCTCTTTGGCGGATTTTTTTAAATACAGTGGTTCCGCATTTTACGAAACTCATCGGGCAAGCGCAGAATGGTTTGATCTTGTGCAAGAATTGACGAATGTCCACCGTGAAGACAAAGTCAGTTATAGGTCATTCGTATTTATGCATTGACAAGAGTGGATGTGATCAGGGCGCTAGGGTTCAAGGTAGGCCTACATAGTGTTCGCTGAAGGCCTCAGATACCACTGTTGGGTCACTCGCGGCTTCTCCATTCTTGTCCCTCAGGGAGAACGCGGATGGCTTGTTTCTGCTGGGATGTCTCATAAACGTACGACTCATTTCTGTTTTTTGAATGAGGTCCAGAATGGTGGGCTGTTTTTGTATGTCTCTTTGGCGGATTTTTTTTAAATACAGTGGTTCCGCATTTTACGAAATCCCAGTTCATCTTCTGTGTTCCCTGTAGCCAAGTTTTTGAAAAAGTTGGGACCTCTTTTCCAGACGACGCCGAATCTTTCTAGGTAGCCTGCGGCTCATCCGACTGCGTGCTGGTTTTTTTGGGGTGGGGCGAACATCGTGTCAGCTTCGTGAACCTTTTGGAAAATGATCTGATATAAGTCTTTTACTCAAGCTGGTGTCATTTCAACTTGTTCAAGAAAGGTACATAATCCTGAAAATTATGCACGGCAGAAGTTTCGAATCTACGTCTGAAATTCGGGATTTTTGGCACAATAGGAGATAAAAGCAAAGGTCAGCACGTGGTGGTCACTATGTCCCAGTGTAGCGCTATTTTTCACCTGAGCAACGAAGTGTTTTTCGTTATTGATGACCAAATCCAGGAGGGATGGTATTTGGCCTGTGTGGTGCATCCACATGCTGAGTTCAAACGCCCTGTTGAACGACTTCAAACAGCGCCGCTGCAAAAAGTCCACTTAATCGGACGCGCTGCAGCTCCTTTGAAGATTTGAAGTCACTTACCATCTGGAGATGAGTGGAGTGGTAGCTAAAGGAGAGTTGCTCAAGGTTGGCATGAGGACTTTGTCATCATCAGGAGGACTCGAGGGGCTACGGTAGCTCACACCGAGAGGCAGAGAAGCGGACACACGCTAGAGTTCAAACCCCTGTTGAACGACTTCAAACAGCGCCGCTGCAAAAAGTCCACTTAATCGGACGCGCTGCAGCTCCTTTGAAGATTTGAAGTCACTTACCATCTGGAGATGAGTGGAGTGGTAGCTAAAGGAGAGTTGCTCAAGGTTGGCATGAGGACTTTGTCATCATCAGGAGGACTCGAGGGGCTACGGTAGCTCACACCGAGAGGCAGAGAAGCGGACACACGCTACCATTTACTACACGGGATAGGGGCTCTCGCTCAGGCATCCATGATCTGGGTCGTTCTAGTCATTCAGAGGTATGTCCCAATATGTCAACACACGAGTAAGCCACATAAGCCTTACGGGCTCATATGAGTGGTTTATTCCTTCTGGGCAAGGATTTGGGATGCGCACGTGAAAGACGAATGCATGGAAATGGGGTTTAATCACGTGTTTTGGTAGGTCTTAGCAGGGTTAGCGGTACCAAGTCTTGTGGTAGGGGCTGAAAGCCAGGATAGTCAAATAAAGGGTGCGAATGGTGAGGAACACATGTGAGTTAAGGGTGACTGTGGTGGGTTGGTCACCACTTTGCTTAAAGGCGATGGGAATCAGTACAAGGGTTAAAATGTGCACTTGGCGTCACCGCAGCTTTTCTTTTATGGTCTTAGTACCTTCCCAGATAGTGTATGTCATACGCATCTCCAGAGGTTAGTCTATACGGTTCGAATGAGCATTCCATAGACTTAGTTCGTAATTAAGTGAACCAAGTACGGGGTCAGGCTATGGAGGGTCTGGTATCCCAGCTTTTCGAACAACGATTTTTTTGCCCTTGATGCGGGATCTTTTTCACTTCCCATTGAACAAAGGTCTACTATGTTGGTGGCATTTCGTTGCTTGTTTAACGATTATTGTTACGCAGGTGCGTTTTTCGAAAGTTTGACAGCGAATGGACAGGTAGCCATGGGTGAATCATTTCTCGCCTCGTGTTGGGTAAAAGTGTTGGCAACCGTCCTGTGAGTGGATATCACCAGTGCGTAGTTCATTTGGCCGGCCTTTCACTTTTCCTGGGGTTTATGTAATTTCTGGGGCGTAGTCAACAACTATGGCTTAATAGGTTAGTTCCGGGGTGGCCAGTAAGTAGGTCGATTGCTCTCGTCAAAAAGGCAGTTTGTGTCGTAGCCCGATCACGTTGGGTGTATTTCGTCTGGTAAGCATTCTGTTCTCAGCCAGCCTCCTTATCATTTGATATGTCGCTCAGCTCTTGCTCCGACCGGCTCCAATGAGGCCGCTTACATGTTTTGCCTAGCAATAACATCGCTGGTGGTAATTCCATATCACCGTGAATGTCAACGTCGTAGACCGTACGAATCGGTATTGTAGCCTATCTGTTAACGAAACGTTCGAAGATTAGGTCAGGCTGCACACTTCTTTGGAGGCGAACGCCTTCTTGATTTGTCTGTCAGTCATGCATTGCCTCGCAAAAGGTACACTGTATGCCATCGGGTAGGCTACTACGTTATTTCCGTGAAAATATCGGGATAGGATCATGGTATTAGGCTTTTAGTCACATATAACCTAGATCCTCAGTCTTACATGACCTGTGTGGTTTTTCGTATACGCCACGTTATATTTTTTGGTTTTGTGTGAGGGATGTTATAAAATACCAAGTTGTCACTGAGGGCCCGCATGACCATCCTTTACGGGACAGTTGTGGAGCACCTGATATTCATTCAATTCAATGTCCTTGCTAGATAGCGCAACTCTATGAGTTGGCGATGAATACAACATGACCGTTCGGGAGTCGTGAGCACCCATTCGTAATAAACCACAAGATCCCAGCGTATGCCACTGTCTGTATGCAGTATGCTGCGCACTAAAACATTCTCCATTTTTGGAAGACGCGAACGAAAAATGGACATATGGTGGAAATACCGAACCAGTATTGGTCCAACCTGTTCGGAGCGTGCCATTTGTGAGTCAAGCCGGAAAGGTGGCTAATAAAGTACAAGAAATATAGAACAAGCTAGCAATGAAAATAAAGCTTTCATAAAAGAAAATAATCACAAGTTTGATGAAAACTCTTCGGAAACCATTTTACGGATGATCCGACGCACCTTCTCCCGTATTACTCGCATGGTCTTCCAAATACTCTATGGGGCCTACGTCAGACCGCTCCTGGAGTACGCCAACCAAGTTGTCTACTCAGGACGTACGAAAGACGT
>NW_008751706.1:1213620-1214950 GCF_000715545.1 Opisthorchis viverrini
ATCAATCCGTGAATCCGTGAATCCGTGAACGCCCGACCGGTTTTGCCCTTCTTGGGGTTCATTAGATAGATGCAGTCCACGAGTTTCCGTTAACCTTATATCCGAATTGAACCCAAATTGGAATGATCTCGATAAATACACTCCATGCAAATCAGTTTCGACAAACACAAAAGGGTAGTATGGAAATGAGTACATTTGTTCAAGTCTGTCCAACTGTGATTCGAGGAGAAAATAAGACTGAGGAAACTAGGGGAGCGCTCCTCCTGATGGGCCCCAAGAAGAGCGATACTGGTCGCGGGCTGCCGAAGAAATTTCATCAACCCTGGGGGTAGTTTCCTTCATGGAAATATACTGCGATGTCTCGAATAACGTACCAAGTGGAACATGAAGCGGCCTTTGTGCAGCACGTTCAGCGGAAGAACATCATAAACGAGAGATCCACATGAGTCCCGGGTGAAACCAAATTGATATGCAAGTGAGTGTATTTGTCGAAATAATAATGGTTATTCCCAACTTTTGGGTGCCATACCGCCAGGCACAAAGGACCTTCAAATGACCAGATGCACCTTTTCTCTTGTCACTGTCTTGGACTGCTAGATGCCTTATAAGACCCACTTCAGATCCCCTCTTGAATATGCCACTAAGAACGTAACCCGCATTTACCGTGTCCAACGAAAAGTTACAAAGTGATTACTGTCCTTAAGTCGGTTGATTGTGGGAGGAATCTCGGGTACTTGAGCTACTTCTCTGGAGCATCGCTGCCCCCCATGAGACCTAGTGCACAAATAGTGCTTGTTTTGATTATGCTTGGCCAACAGCTTTCTCACCGTCGACCCTACGAATTCAATGCGGGGATATGTTATGATTTCCCAGCGCACACACTTTTACCAGGCAACAATTATTTCTAATTTCGGGTGGTTGGTGAATGGAACGACCTTCCTCCGGCGGTTCACGCTAAATCTAGTGCACTTTTGCTTGCCAGAGCCGCTGGCTATTCGCACAATGAGATTGATTTCTCGAAATCTACGGCATTTTCAGACTTGCCACTTCATAGTGTAGAAAGTCTATGTGTAAGGTACATGCTCCCGTATTATTGAAAATCCTTTACTATGGCGATTTGTTTAAGTGAACTAAATCTCCAGGTGAATAAACACCGCCGACTTTGAATACCTTAACGGATGAAAAAATCGCGAATTGTGGAAAAGGTTGACTCACATACAATGAACGTAACTTTCAGGTATTTTTCCACCGGAACAGACTTCCTCAACATTCTAGAATCTAAATGGCCTTTGGAGATGCAACTTATGCGCAGGCGCATTCGTGCAAACAA
>NW_008751706.1:1215548-1221707 GCF_000715545.1 Opisthorchis viverrini
CGAATGTGCGCCAATAATTTTCAAATGTCATCGATTAAAACAACATCGAAAAAAATAACGGCAGATGAGGGGGTTTTCAGTCTACGCATATATGCAAAGAAGTGCAACATTTTGACGTTAAAGTTTTTATTTCGTCCGCAGGGGTTTTGCAGAAAAATACATTGTGCGTCTAGCCGCTGGCCTTGCCAGAGGGGCGCTGAGAACATAAAAAGCAGTGCTAAAACTCCTTTCCTCTGTACCCTCTACGCGAAGGGGAGGAGCATAACAACAAGAACAAATCCAACCAGGGAAGCTTGTGTGAATATCTCGAACATACGTTTCAGTCCGTGAATGCGTGTTGTTGTTTAACTGTACCAACGCTAAATTCCGAAAGTCACACATCAGACGGCTATTCGTTGAAAACTTCGGCGCCATGGTCTTTCACTTCTTATTTTCCTGTGCTTTCATTTTTCTGACCGTCAGTGGACAGGCCACGGATGTCGCTCGTTTGGCAGTCTCAAAACAAGTTCTTAACGAGTACATCTTCCAGGGCAAGGAGTTGACAATTTTGTACACGATATACAATCTTCACTCAAGGTAAGTTTGTTAGAGTCCTCGCCGAAGCGTTCTGAGATGTTTCGTACAAGCACTCCTAGTTTATTTTCACGCTTCAACCTCGCATTGAAAAAATGCAGCTTAGGCACTTGCTTATCAGGAAATGTCTCACCTAAATAAATGTCCCGCTGATATTTACTGGTGCTTCACTGCTGTGCAGCTCGCAACGGAGCCCATACCATGTAGTAAAGTAAAGCCTAGCTAGTTATTTTCATAGCTACACTTCCACCTAATGTAAAAGGTTGAAACCTTGGTTCTGTCAAGTGCTCTTCGGTATTCTAGACAGCATTCCTCAGCCTCTCTTCAGTCTCCAGATTGTTTCGTCAAGAAAGAAGAAACGAGGCTAGAAACACGCAAGTCTGCGCATCTCTGCTTTGGGCCTTGGATTAATTTGCAGGTGATTGAGTGGACTGTTGCGATTTCCTCCATTTTTTTTCCTATGCAACTCTCCTCCAACGTTAACCTAATAGCCCTGTAGTTTGCAGCGGTTTCCAGGTCGCTATTCTTGTGTATCGGCCGTTCTCCAATTGTGTGGTCCCTTTTCCTTGTATAAAGATGTCACCTTTTGGTGTCATAGCTTGTGCGCTGCAATAATCCTGCGGGCTATACTGGCTGGAACTCATTTTCTAAATGCTCAACCGCCACGAAGCCCAAACGAGAGCAACCAGACGAATAAGATCGGGTACCCGTACCGAGAGTAATCGTATTACAAGGCGGTGTGCAGATTAAAGCCTACTGCCCTCTACGATAGGGACGTGAGGAGAGTAAGGCGTTTCCCCCAGGCAACAAGCATGTCCATATATATGGAAGCAGAGATGCTACCTTCTTCTGTGAGGTAGGACAGCTTAGAAACGTTCGGCCCTAAAAGCAACGGTTGGTCGTGACCGCCAGCGCATTAACCGACACGGTCGAAATACTTATGAAGGCAGAGTCCGATGCTCATCATCGACAGGATGATGTCAGTGTTTAACACTGATACTCCGCTGCTGTCCGTTGCTTCTGTTCGCAGGTGCACTAGGAGTGAGACACTAATGCCTTACTGCCTACGTTTTCGGGCCAGGCCTGCAGCCAACTGAGTCAATTCAGCCGTAGCACCCTTTCGGTGCCTAGCTGCCATGTCACCAAAAGGAAGCACAAGAGCTGCGGTACTGCCGGGTCACCTAAGCCTAGACAGAGGATCACCATAATCATCATTGTCAGTTGTAATAACCGCGCACTTGTGGTACAGTGCTTGTAGCTGCCTTAATTTAGTTTACCGATGATTTGGGGAGGTGGAGTAGATAGCTGCGCATTGAAGGCGGGGGCTGATAAATTGGTGCGTGAACACTGCATTGTCAGTGGACTGTCGATTGGGGGATTGGGAAGGGATATATGCATTGATGGCGACAGCTTGGATGCACGAGCGCCATTGAGGACGTGACTGGGCCATGTCTCACAATGTCTTTAGCCATTGATGTGGCCCCTCTCAGGGTCCCCATCCAGGAAGACGACAATGACTAGCGCAGCTGAGTTCGCTCGTAATGGCTTCTATACTTGCCAAGTCATTGTCTGACAGCCTCTGGCACTCCTCCACCCTTCACATGGTTGTGCGAAACAAACCCTCTGAGGAAGCCAGTCGACTGGCATACGCGGCACGTGGCCAAGCCACTGCAACCTATGAATGTGATCAGTTCATCTATCGAGGGTGAGTTATTTCTTCCGAATACCAATTGACGTACTTCAGTATTACTGATCCAATGTTCCAGCCAGATTCGAGCAGTGCTCCGAAGACATTAATTGTCAAACGCTGAAAGTCTTTTGAAGTCCTCGGCGCGCAGCGGCCAGGTTTCTGATCCATATAGTAATATGGATCGCCTCGCAGCATTGTAAACTCGATCCTTGACGGACAAGCTGATTTCACGCCTACGCCACAGGTGACGCAGGTTCACAAAAGCTGCTCTGACCTTCCCAATCCGGATGGAAATATCTTTCGCGAGACCACCAGGACTGATACAGCTGCCAAGGTAGAAAAATTTGTCTACTACCTCCATCAGTTCATCCGCAAGCGTGAGGCTAGCGTTCGACCACACCCAGTCTTGCAGTAGCACTTTGTACTTTGCAGGTGTGAAGCCCATACCAAGCCATGAGGCGGAATTATTTAGATTATATAGTATCGTTTGAATTACCACGAGGTCAGATCCATGAGGAGCTATGTCGCCTGCGTATTCGATATCTGTAAGCGGACGCTCCGCGAGCACCTCGACCCCGCAGGTATTAAAGGCTGCTAGTGAGTCTTCCTTTTCTGGTGCGAGATGGCTCATGTAGTTAGAGCGGGAATTTACTGACCGGAAGGTCCGTGGTTCGAACCCGACCTCTGCTTCTTGACTTCCCCTCTCTAGGCTTGGGAAACCTCGTGCTTCCTTCGGGTAGCATCGCTGCTAGGTACCGGAAGGGTGTTACAGCTGAACGATTATTTTAGTGAGTCTTTCGTGATCGTATCAATAAGGAAGTTGAGGAAAGGTGGAAGAGGACAGCCCTGTCTGACACCACTTGATATGGTGAGCCCAGAAGAGGGCTCCCCGTAAACATTCACACTGCCACGGAAGTTGGCGTACAGCGTCTTAAGGAGGGTAAAGATTTATGGGGGACGCTTTTGCTTCACAGACACAGCCATAGTGCCTGATGATCCACAGAGTCAAAAACAGCTTTCAGATCAAGAAAAACAACCTTTGTTGGTTGCTGGAAGCAGTGTCGCTGTTCCAGAATCTGTCGGAGGGTGAATATATGGTCGGTGCAACCTCTTGCTGTACGGAATCCAGCTTGGTTTTCACGGATCTGTCTCTCCCTGTGTTCAGTCAACCTTCGAAGGATGAGGCCAGAGGGCGCCTTCGATGCAGGCTGATGTCACGGTGGTTTTCGCAGTGTCCGCGTACCCTTTTTGAAGATAGGGATAACTGTTGACGCGCCCCATTCAGCGGGCACCTTTTAGTTCCATAGAGCACCAATAAGATTTATCAGATGGATCGTCAGGGATTTTCCACCTTCGATGGGGGCTGGATACCGACCTTCCGGTCCTGATGCCTTCTCACGTTTCAGTACGGATATTTGGTATATTATTTTTTCCGAGGGGCTATCAAAGTTTACATTCAATTCGCCTGCGTGGTCGAAACCAAGTGGTGTGCCACAGAAGGAACGGCAGTCTTGAATTGTGGCTGTCCACCGGTGGCTGATGACCATGTGGTCCAACTGAGTCCACGGTTGACTTGCAGTTGGTGGCCTCCAGGCTACGCGATGCGAACCTTTCTGTTGAAAGTTCGTAGTTGATCATTCTTTTACTCTCTTCGTCAGCACACAACTGAATGAGTTGATATCCGTCGTCTGTTTGGTGAGGACTGGTAGTCCGGAATTGAGGCAGCAGGTGGCCAACTGAATTGCTATTCAAAGAACTGTCCAGCGGTCCAAACGTTCTCCTGTGCTGGACATCAGAGACTCATTCTAGTACCCGACAGCTTCGCTGACAAGCGCCTTCCGAGAACCAGTCGAACGAATCTAGTGGAATAAATTGCGGATGTTTCCAGCATTTTATGCCTCCTATTTCTTCGGCCTTCCTGGTTCACCAAGCTGACCGGTTTGCACGGACATTCAGGTTCACCTGGCGTCGCATCGGTTGGTGGTCGCAGACGAGAAGAATCTGTCGCCAGGCCTCCAGCAAAGTTACGGTCCTGTCAGAGGTCCAGTGAATTAGGTTGGCTGGGTTGGACCACAAACGGAAGTTCCGGCTTTGAGTAGCGATTTGGTTATCTGTTCTCCGAGACCGTTTATATCCGATTCGAGCAATCCGGAAGGTGTTCGGGAGCTAGTTTTGTTTGACTCCTGAGTCCGCTAGCTTTTAAATGGCTAAGCGAGATGTGAGCTGTGCGTGTATTCCGTAGACCAGAGAAGTGGAATGAAAAGAATCAGCGGACAAGTGCATGGTCAGAGTCCACGCTGGTACTCCAGAAGGAGCGGCAGGCATTGATCGATCCTCGTCACCGGTAAACGATGGTAATGTGATCTATTTATATTTGGGACTGGTATGTTGCTGGGCACCGCTTTGTCAAGCGATTTCCGCTGTTACGGGAAATGGCACTGCAAAAGGACAGTCTGTGATCAGCACACGTCGAAGTAGACGGACTCCCTCGTCCGTGTGTCTCGTATCCAATTGAACCCCAGCAGTGTTCAGTGTGCCTACCTAGGTGTTATGTCACCAGCAACAGGAACAATGTTCGAGCTTTTAGCCCGTAGTAAAGAGTACATACAGAGCCACAGAAACGGTCTTTGGCAGCTCCAGAACTACAGTCAATCGGGGCAGACAGTAAACAGACAGTAAACAGGATGCTGGTCACCTTACTATTTTGAGATAGTTTCACAAGCGTTTTCAAACGAACCGTGCAGACGCAACCATCAGCGAGTATCCAATCAAGTAGAGACGCTTCCGCTTGGTCCCTGAGTACAATGCATACCCCGCCATATCCAGCTACTGTGGCCTCTACGTAGGCGGAACCTGGAAGAGGGCAAAAATGTGGTCAATTCGTCCTGAGTCCTGGATCCTTGTTTCCAACAGACAGCTTCTGTTTACTTTTCACCATATAGCATGTGTAGGTTTGCCCGGATAGTTTTATGGACTGGTCTCTTGGCCTTCAAATGCAGGGATACTATTCAAGCTGTCCATGCGTTGGAGTCAAGGGATCCGGTTGTTGTCCCTAGAATTTAAAATGAGTGTTCCCAACACCCTTCTTCGCTTTCTTAGCAAACCAGAAAGCTTCAGGCACTTTTTTGAGTCTGGCCTTTCGGTGTTTTTTTTTTCAACAACCAATTTTTGGGGTTCATATAACCAGACTTAAGTCAAAGAGTGCCGAGGTCAGCCATCGCCGAATTATTGGAGCTAGTGGCCGCGAGATGATAGGTGTCAAGCTTATACCGCTCTGGTTGAGACAGTCGCTCTAGGCAGTTCTTCTAAGAAAGCAGCTGTCCGGAACGCGTTTTTTTTTCAAATAAGAACTCGAAGGCTCACAACTGAATTTCACCTACCTCGGCAGACCATGATGCTTCAAACCAGAAAGGTATTCAATCTAGGGACTGATGGGAATGCGGATTCAGTCGAATGAGAGACACCAGTATACAGACCGATGGCCAAATATACTGTTGTTGAGGGTATGTCGCTCTGCTTTTAAAAAAAGATCCAGAATTACCGTTAATTAGCACACTCGCACACTTATTGACTGAAACTGCTTCCGCACATCCCTTGTACTAGTCCACTTTGTTTCAGGAACTCTCTAGTTTCCCTCAGCGCTTTCATACTTCGTCACTAGTCATTGACTGTCCGGCACTCGGTTTTCCGTCATCATCATCATCATTGTCAGCTGTAGTCCGGCACTTTTCCGTCATCATCATCATCATTGTCAGCTGTAATAACCGCGTATTCGTCGTACTGTGGTTGTAGCTGCCGCAGTTTCGTTCGTTCATGGTTTGGGGGGGGGGTAGGTAGCTGCACGTTGCAGGCGGGGGCTGATAAATTGGTGCATACATCCAGCACTGTCAGTGGGC
>NW_008751706.1:1225089-1260771 GCF_000715545.1 Opisthorchis viverrini
GGTCTCGCTGCTCTTGGTCTGGCTGCTCCCCTTTGGCCTTCCTGGCATGGTTAGACCTTGTGGAACGAAGTTCCAGCCAGTGTAGCCCGCGGGATCATTGCAGCACTCAAGCCCGACCACCACGTCAAGGTGGCAGCTTTAGGTCGCTCTTCCGTACCTAGCACAGGGCTGGGCGGGAAGAGCTTTGCGAGTTAGGTAGTCCTGGCGCACTATATGTCCTATCCAACGTGACGTATAAAGTGTGAGTAGCTCACTCGTCGCGATAGAGCCTCTTCCCAAGCCACTTGGCGTTCCCCGTCATTGCTAGTTCGATGTTCTTTGGAGACACCTGTAGTCAGGGATTTTCCCACATCCTCTGGGCGTAGAATCCTTTTTTCTGGTCCGTTATACAAAATAGATTCCTTTGATAGCGAAACACGTAATACAACCGGCGCAGTGGATTTACAAAAGCTGTTCTAGCTAGTGATCTCGTCTCCATTCAGTTCACCTTAACTTTTACAGCAGCTTATATAAATATACCTATTTACGATGTCGATTAGCTGCGGTGCAACCATGAAGTTCGAGTTTGGTGCCACCATCCTTGTGAAACGCATACCAAACCGCGCTCTGGAAAGGTTTACGTTATTTAGCATGGCTTGCGTCTCTCAAGGACCTAAACCAAGGTACACAGTATCGTTTGAGTTCTCGATATGTGAGGGAAAACCTTGGAAACATTTGGACCCCAGGGTTTCAGAGGAAGGCAAAGAAGTTTCAAGCACTACATAAGTGACCACACTGTAGAGAGCGGTTGAGAGGCAACAGTTGAGAGGCAACACTGCCGGACGCGGTGGATTCGGACTGTCCACAGGTGGCACTCTTATATAAGGGATAAGAACTTAAAACGAACATCTTCAATCGACATACATAGTCATCGTATCTGACGGTCGACAGTTAAAAAGTACCTTCGGATCAGGAAAACGGCCAATGCCGAACGTTTGAAAGAGTGGCGCTGTTCAAGAACCTATCTGAAGGAGAAGTTAATTTGATGTCCCGGCCAGATCGCAGCTGAGCTTGGTTTTGACGAATTTGTCTCTACCGAAAATCGTCGTTGGTCAACGACTAATCCATGGGGTATCAGTTACTTGGTGCTCGCTTGTCCTGTTCTTCCATTTACCTCCATTGCGAATCATATTCAAAGAGGCCAAAGGTCTGGCTGTTACACCGTCCCTCACTGGGGATTTCCAACCCCTTTCGTCGTTAGGATGTAGGAAATTTTTTTCTTGTCTGTCGTTACTAGCGTTGCAGATGATCCGCCAACTTTACACCACCTGTACCCTTCCTAGAAACTTTCAGTCGTTTCACTAGCTTATATTCAGTTATGTTGTCATACCAATTGTCGAGTTTACTTTTTCTGTTACTGGGGCGAGATGGCTCAAGTGGTTAAGGCGCGAATATGCTGACTGGAAGGTCCGCGGCCCGAATCCGACTTCTACCTCTCGACTTCCCCTGTCCAGGTTTGCCCGACCTGGCAGTATCCCAGCCGTCGTGCCTCCTTCGTGTGGCATGGCAGTTAGACACCGAAAGGGTGCTACAACTGAACGATTTTCCTGTTTCTACTTCATCTGGACGAGTGGAAGGCCCAATCATCCGTTGTCATTCCCGCCTTCATAAACTCCTCAAAATTTCCTTCCACACGGGTCTGCCTTTTCTATAGGGCGTACAGGGTAGATAAAAACCGGTAAACTTTGTGGTTGAAAAGGACCCTAACATTCCTCAACTGGGCAAACTTGTCGACCTTCTGAACTTATCGATTCTCACACCTGATAAAGGTGTAACTTAGCCGCAAGTCTTCGTCAACGACTTTGTAAGTTACTAGTCAAATAATATGCACGCAGAGTTAATCGCATTCTAGCCGAGTAATTCCAAGCCGCTCTTCTAACCTTCAAACATCATTCAACTAACAGAAGCACCAAATGTTCATGTACTGAATCCCTCAGACCAGTGAAGCATCGGTGTTGAACACTGATGTCATGCTATCTATGTAGTGTGTAGTGTGTCAGACCAGTCGAACAAAATAAACGGTGCAGCTAATATTCGAACGATACGGACAGCAGTATTCCAACTCCTAGATAAATTTCGTGGTCATTCATGTTCAACGAATTCCCACTTGGAAAACTGTACCTGTCTAGTTCAGTCGAGTTTCTCGCTTTTCTGAAGCTATGTGGACATGCATTCTGCTGACAGCTCTTGTGTTTCTCTGCTTATTTGTTGTTCTTATGTCATTTTCGCTTTCTTTTTACCCCTTGGTCAGCCGACCTGCTAGGGACGTGGAATTGTTCGACAGCTACTCAGATACGGAATTCATTCAAATTCACGGCAGCAAGTCCGCTCGCTGGCCCCATATATCTGCTGGCACAAATGTGACGCATGCTGTTGTCTTTCTTCCTCAAGCCGCGGGAACATACAATTTCACGTCGGCAACGATCACCTACAATCTTGGTGATCCTTCCAAGACTATTGTAAGTTGAGATTTGCGCTTCTCAGTACTAAGGATAAATGCTGATGCGTTATTCCCGCGAACCGTGGTAGATCGGCGCATTTCCATCATCCACGATCATCGTTCTGACGGTTTTGGTTGCTGAATATATGCTGATTCGACCGTGTCTGGGGCTTTTCTAGTTGATATTCGCTCTGTCTATTTCCCCATCTAATTTGGCTGTTCCTCTAACTTGTTTACTTCCACAGTTGCATTATTCCTCGGCTCCGGGGCATGTCATAATTTACCCTCTCAAGGAGTACAACCGTCGCTTTGCAACCCACACGGTTAGTGTTATTTTTTCTGATTACTTTACAACCACCCTGTTATTTTCCGTCACTTGCACGAGTTTTACAACTAACGTTGGTGTTTCTTAAAGTGTTTTCTAGTAAATGATCTCGTTTTCGACATTTTTGGGTCTTTTGGATGCAAAAACAGCCATGTCACTTGCGTTTTGATTTGCCTGTCTGAAAACATATGTGAGACCTCAACATATTGGTCCCATTGCTCTCTGAGTTTGTTTTTTGCACAAGTTTCTTCAACAATCGATGTGTCACCGTCCATTCGTTGGTGTTTTGCTGAAGGTCGACGAAAATGAAATCTCGCAGTTGGTAGTGTAAACTAAATACTCGTCAATCGAGGAAGGCGACTCTTGTTCTTCGTATTTATCTTCAGAATGGCACAAACTACGAGGATGTGAAAGAGGTTATGGAGAGCTTGGATCCGCCTTCTAGCATATGGCCCTCGTGACTCCTCTGTGTGCTTGGTTGGTGACACTGTAATAAGTGGCGGTCGATCAATTTCAGTGGCGTTCCTGCTGTCAGTTCCTTTCCAAACTGTCCAACTGAACACTTAGAGAAGTAGGGACCTCAGAATACTGCGGGAGCCTAGCCCCAGGCCCCTTCTTCATCGGCTCTTTTCTGTTTTTACACTCGGACCTCAGGCATATGGCAGTGAAGCATCAGTGTCAAGACTTATGTTGCATCCCTGATGATCATGATGCTGATGTGAGCTGGTATCCCAATTACCACTCATCCTTTCATTCATGATACCTTTTTAGCATGTTCTCCTCTCACTGTTCCTTGATTTCCCACTTCTCACAGTGTTCCTGATAAATAAATTCGTCCTATTGACAATGTTTGATTTGCGGTGGTGGTGGTGGTCATTTGTTTAGGGCAATATGTCATCGTTCAGCTTGTAGCACGCTTTCGGTACCCAAAGGGGCTGGGATACTGTCAGGTTGCCCAAGCCTAGACAGGGGAATCTGAGAGGCAGAGGTCGGGTTCGAACCGCCGCGTACCTTCCGGTCAGTAATTTCGCGTTCTAACCACTGAGCTATATGTGTGCAGTATGTGAGCTATGTGTGCATATGCAATCACCAGTTATGCTAACCCTTTGTGCAATTTCATTTATTACAGATGGAATGGATCGGATTTGCAATGCTGGTCACTCCTTGCTTGCTAATTCCCTATATGCTATGGCGTTCGAGTGCATCCAAGTATCTAAACTAACCTCACTGCACTGTCCTCCTGTACAGCTCTTGAATTTTGTTTATCTCCTCGGCCTTTTTGTTTGGTTCGGTGCGGTTGTGCAAAGAGGTTTCTTTCCCCACTTGTCTCATGTCTCGGAATGTTTCTTGATTCTTGTTTGTCTTTCCCGTGTGACTTTGCGTTCTTTGTACCCTTTGCTATTTCACAATGAAGTTGTTTTGGAAGGACGATTACACTGCCTTTCGTTTTTCCGCGTCCTTGCATTTGTGAGAAAGCAACGGGTTGGTTCTCTCATTCTTGATAGCTGGCCTTATTCTGACAGGATGTAGATGTGCACGGCTTGTTCGTTAGGCCTTATTGAAGGTGTCTCGATCGTGACGCGTCCACGAGCGTAGTGTAGATACCGGACCCATTCGTTTGCAGTTCATCGGATGGATTAAAATTCCTATGCTTTGCATGGGAAGAAGGGAGTTAGCAATTTACGAAAGTCGAGAACGGAGATGGGCCAAATAAAGCGCGAGTTTACTGACCGCAACGTCCGTGGTGCGAACCCGACCTCTGCCTCTTTCCTTTTCCCTGTCAGGCTTGGGGAACCTGGCAATATTCCAGCCCTCGTACAACCTTCGCGTAGCATGACAGTTAGGCACCGAAAGTGTACTAAAGCTGAACGAAAACCGAAGCGCTTGGCAATTATGCGATTGAGACTGGTGACTCTCAAACATTCCAGCTCGTCGCCCTTGTCACGTTCAGTCTAAATAGTAAGAACGACAGTCGTGGTTTTGTGGTCGGTACCCTCAGGAGGGGAGAGTCTTGCGGCTTCATACTAAAAATGACAACCTTCACAGTGGATATATGATGGGTGGGTTTTCCGCCTTCGCATGGTAACCACTCTAACTGCATCGAAAAACTCCAAGAAGGACATTAGGGGACACACGAAACGAGATTTGTTCTTCACAATTAAGGGCAACTCACCCCCGTTTTTTCTACAACCGAACGTATTAGTGTTAGTCTCTGCATGTAGGTTCCATCTCTACGTCACTCAACGCAATACAAAGTTTGACGGCATTTGTTGACTGGCTTGTATTCTGATGTAACAGCGCGATCACGTGGGTCTCATCAAGGCTTATTTATTCTGAGCGAATAAGCTTTAAAACCATGTTTACTCATGGGGCATGGATACGTACAGAAACTGGTATATCCTCCGTCTAGACACACGAAGCCTACAGTCCTCAATTTCGTTAAAGCTTAAGCGATAGCGAACGCCTTCATTAGCTGTTGTCGACAGCTCCTGTTTAACTGTAGTCTGTCGCCCTACAAGACGGTAAAAATGAAACATGCTACACCAAGTTGGATTTCGATCGCGACAGCAGTTGAAAGTTAGTCGTGACTTGCTATTTTTTCGCTAACTGATGCTCGCAAACTCAGAAGTTCCCTAATCAGGTAGTTCGTGCCAAATTGTTAGCAGACACGAGCCCGGTTGCTTNTTCGGGAATGCGCAGAGCAGTCTTCCTCAAGAAGTGAGCAGTTAACTTGCTTTATTCTCTGTCCCCTCGTGCCACTGGTATCCTGTTTCTTCAAAAGTGAGCGGTTTCAAATTATACACTCATCTACATGTCAACTTGGTTTTGACGGGAAGCTCAACTGGAATCCAGCTGAATAGCTCGTTTTTGATGTTCTCCCCAAGAAGGTAGTGGGCTACAGAAGAGTTTCTAGCACAGTGATTGTATTCATTTATTACTCTTCCGAAGATTTGGCAAAAATCAAATTCTGCTCAAAGGAATCATCTATTAGCCACACGACCGCTGGAAGTTTGCTCCTGGCGGCTTTTGCGGACTCCAACAGTTATCGGCGGCCCAGGTCTACACGTCGAGATCGATGAAACGCTAATATCTCGCCGTAAAAGCCACAGCTACTCGTGTGAGTTCGTTTGGAGGCAAAGGTACCGAAAAATGGACCCTTTCATGCAAATTAATAATGACGTTTCAATTTCACCCTCTTCAATAAAAACAAAGAGTACAAGTTTCATATCCTCTTTATTCTAATGTTTTTTTGTTAGCGGGGGTTAATTTTTTGGCGGGGCTTATCTGGAAAAGATCCGATCAATTCCGCGGTCCAAGCTAGATAATACTTTGTTCCAAGGAAGGCGAAACCAGTCGCGGGATGTCGACGAATTTTCAGCAACCTTATGAGTAGTGCATTGAGAATATACATGTACCGCGATATGTCGAATATCGTAGCAACTGAAACATGAGGCGGCCTGGTGCAGTACATTCATTTGGCTGGAAACATCACAAACGAGAGATTCAGCTGGGTTCCGAGTGAGTCGCAAAGCCAAATTATTTTGCAAATGAGTGTATTTCGCTAGATAATACTTTGTTCCCCGGAGCCTGATCCTATCATGAAGGAGAGTAGCCAGAAAATGTCAGCGTGCTGTCACACTAGGTGGTTGTCCGGGAAAATTTCCCTTTTGTTTTTTGTTTTCATTTGTTGTTGCTCCCGGAAAACCGAGCTTTTCATGTTTTCGAAATGAACGTAACTATTTTGATGGATCTGGAAGCATTCACGATAATTATTTTATTTCAAGACTATGATGATGTTCAGTGAACGGCAGGTGAGTCGAGTGCTATGAGGCATGATTCCCCGCACAAAATACATGCGACAAGAGACGGATAACACGGGGGACACAGAAGGAACAGAATTCGCC
Source organism: Opisthorchis viverrini (assembly GCF_000715545.1). Classification (NCBI taxonomy): domain Eukaryota; kingdom Metazoa; phylum Platyhelminthes; class Trematoda; order Opisthorchiida; family Opisthorchiidae; genus Opisthorchis; species Opisthorchis viverrini. The sequence goes on from NW_008751706.1 coordinate 1,231,799, forward strand.
TGGGAGAGGAAGCAACACCAGTGTTTTGCTGAAAACCAGGCCTCATCTGAACAGTTGGTCCATTCGTGGTCCGAAAGTGATTTCCCTAACCTTGAGGTCGAAATCCTGAGTAAAATAACACAACTTTGAACAATTTTGGTGAGGGTACGAACGTGGGCGATGAAAATTGGAAAGATGGGGTTGCATACATGAATAGTTTGTAACATTAGAGTGATCAAAAGACAGCAATTTACTGTTTCGCGGTACGTGAGTGTTTATGAAGTCATATCGCCACGCAGAGTAAACAGATTAGATGGAAAGACGGCAGATTGATTGAAAGTGGATCAACAGCAGCTCGAAGAGGTCGGGTGGATCGGGTTTGACAAACCAAAGCAGTCGGTTTGGAAAGAGCAGATGCCACAATTTTCAAGAGCATCATTAGAGGAAACGTGGATTGACATCGTGAACTACGAGCCAGAAAGATGGTGATAACGACAGGCAGGTTCCGAGATGAACAAAAAAGTTTTGGGTGACGGAAAATGATGGAAAATGTGGTGTACGGAAATCTGCGACTTTTGCAGTGGAGAACGGTTATTTCCCTCGTTCAACTATCCAACCACCACTGTTGAACAGATCGAGCTAGCATAACCACAAAGGTTAAACCCTACTGGTCACGTGTATAAGTTAATTCGGTGGGATGGAATTGGAACCCAACGCGAACATAACCGATATATACTTATAAGAGGATGTCCTAATGAAGTTTCAAGCCATCAAACTGGGAAGGAACCACCGAACGGACTAAGGTTTTATTATACATCAAATCAAGCCGATCAACGGTTAGTATAGGGTCAGCTACGAGTAAAGTTTGCGGTTTCCCGAGCAAATAATCGATTTCGTACAATATTTACCTTTTGAACCAAGCAGAGATAAGAGCCCTAGAACAGCACTAGGGGAAAGAGTAAACAAAGTAAGTAATAAATTAGTTTTACCCGCAGTTCGTTTCATTTCATGTTGCAATAAAAAAAAGCAAAGATAATCCGAGACAAACTTGGGAATGTCAAGTTTGAGATACTTTCCGGTTTTTATCGAAACTAGCCATCAAAACGTTCATCATCATCATCATCAACGACAGCATGACATCAGTGTTCAACACCAATGCTTCACTGCCGTACAACCATGACTTATTTGAAAGCCTTATTGTGAAGAAAAGAATAAAGGTGGATGGGGGAGGGACTTAGTGCTAGCTTAACACAATCATTCCGAGGTGCCTACACCTCCAGACATCAGAACGTTATTCTCAGGTTGAGTGTTTAAGCAGTGAACCATGGAATAACAATAAAGGAAACTACTCACAAGGTTGCTGAAAACTCTTCGACAGCCCACGACCGGTTTCGCCCTTCTTGGGGCTCATCAGGTAGACGCAGCGCAGTCCCTGAGCTTCCGTCAACCTTATGAGCTACTTGAACCCAAATGGGATTGTTTTCGAGAAATACACCAAATTGATCTGCAAATGGGTGTACTCGTCGCAACCAGTCCGATTTGGGTTTCCGGATTTCCTCTGCATCACGTGGTCGCTCAAACAATTTTTCGTGTCCATTCAAACTGCTTAGTTTTCCCAGAAATTTTTAAAACTTTCTTTGGTTTTCAGGAAATTTGTCCAATTAGAAGCCACAGAAAAATGCCTTCGTTGATTTCCACTTAACTGGCTTTTTAAAACCTTATCCAAGCTTTTTTCTTCCCTTTCGTCAGTAAAAATACGTACTAGACGTATGAAAAAATCATTCGCGAAATCTTTTAGCAAGTCCACCTGAGTTACAGAGCAGAACATAGACGTTATGGAGAAATTCAGATGGCTTTTTCTCCTCTAGAGGGACAAATCAGCTGGACTAATCGTGATCATGATCGCTTCGGAGAGCGAAATCTTCATTTAATTAAGTTTCAGCGGACTGCGTTTTGTGAAAATGATCAGAGATCGGCAAGATCGGATCCATTGCTTTGGTTGGGATTATGGATGCACAGGTTCCTCCAATCAATAACTGGATCGATTGTTCGTGAACTTAATGGACACTGTGCTGAATGACATCAGGATAGATTACTTGGTACAGCCACAACGGACCTCTTGAAGGCCCTTTATTAAGTGAATGGTCTACACATGAAACCACCAATCTTCCTACGCGTGTAACCAAGGAGTCACGGATTCATACGCTGAACTTTGTTGCGTTTCTCAACCTGGGTTAGACCACTTGGCTACCAGAATAGACTTTGATGCATTTGCTTCACTGTGGTAGGCCTGACAGCTCAGTGGTAATGGTGCCCACTTACCGAACAAAAGGTCCGTGGTTCGAATCCAACCTTAGCATCTGTCTGGACTTTGGTAAACCGGTAGTACACCATTCCTCAAGCCTTCCTCAGGTGTCCTGCCAGCTAGACACCGAAAGGGTATTAAAGCTGAATACTCATCGTTGTTTATAGTGCCCTCTTCAGAACAAAGCTGAGTTTTTTGGAGGGATCACTCTGCAATTCAGGGTTTATGTAGCTCGAAACTACCATTTCGTTAGCAACAAACTTGTGTGTGCTGCATTTGGTAGTGCGCCCACCCATTGTCCTGGTGTAGCAAAATCCAATACATTGATTTGTCATCCTAGCCTTTTTTTCGAAGGGACACTAATCCCATGACACACGTGAAGTGAGGTATGAATTAGCCTCTCGAGAGATACTAATTTCAAGCTAAGTCTCAAGAAGCCGGAGTGAAGTGGTCTCAGTTCAGTGTTGGATTTACTTCTCCGGGAAACCTAGCCGACGGGGGATTAGTGTGTTTTACTTTGACTAAGTTTACACAGGTAACTGTCACGATCTCAGCAAACGAGGTTTGGTCTTTTGCCATCATTTTGTTTATACCATCTGGCGTGTCCTCACCCAGATTTCACTGTTTCTTCGTCCTTATTCTCACTCGAGATCAGCTTGACAACCTGGGGTACACTGTGCCAAAGGCACTGACGCGTCCTCGATCTGGATTGTTTTGTGTTGCTCAAATTGACCCAAAGTGGATCCAACCTTTCTAGATTAAATGTCTTCTGAAAATTCCAAGAACCATGTGATGAGATGATGCTCCAACATACAGCAACAAACTAACTTGGTTCCACATGGACAGCTGAGGCTTCTGCTGTCATTCTACAGTTATGTGGCTGGCGGATAACTGTCGTCTTAGAAAGACTAAAAGGGCAACATAAGTGGAAGGGGGCTGCTGGCAAACTGTGTACTGCGAGACCATGGGATCCACTCACAGTACTGAACACGCCGTTAGCGTGGTCTGACTAAAGTGAAAACCTAGTTGATTTGCAAATGAGTGTATTTCTCGAAAACAGTCCAATTCGGGTTCAAATAGAGCATAAGGTCGATGGAAAATCGGGGAATGCGCCTACCTGATGAGCCCCAAGAGGGGCGAAACCGGTCGTGGGCTGTCGAAGAGTTTTCAGCAACCTTGTGAGTAGCTGGAGGATATCATGAACGAGAGATTCAAATGAGTCTCCGGTGAGAACAAAATTGATTTGCAAATGAGTATATTTCTCGGTGGAATAACAATGTTCGGAGAAAACAATATCGCTTTATTGATATAAGATTTTATAAGTACTGGATAAATAATGTGCCAAATCTTTGGTTTATTCTGCGTTGCTCGTTATCCAGTCCCACGATTCTACGTGACAAAATGAGCATAAGAGCATACGCTGACAGCAGTTGTTCAAGTCATCTTTGTTTTAAAGCACTATTGTAAGCATAGCGGTAACTCCAAGATGAAACCATTGAAACGAACAACTGAAATGGCGTTGCAAACGGCAACTGAAGCGTAAGTAGCACCGAGAAACATAATTATATCACCTGTCATGGAAGCTAAAGAGAATAAGATGAGGAGTTTGAGGTATTGGAAAGAAATTTGATTGAAAATTCAAGTTGTTCAGGCTGTTATAGGCTCATAACTTTTTATACGATGGTGAGAAAAACTCATACATCATCCAGCAAACATGTACCAAGGAGTTCGACTAAAAAGCAGTATGACCTATTGGAGCTTGCTTCCCAACGTTCATCAATATTATGGCAAATCCAAAAAGTCATATGAACAGCCAGGAAGTAACAGGATGCACTATTAGTGAAAATCCTGGGGTGGTTAACCATAGGCATTTTTAAGATGGCATTCAGCGATGACTTCGTGTGATGAACATGACTGATGCTCTATTCATTGCTCTATTCATTATTCTCTTGTTTTAATATTCCATATGCTGTACATATTCGCCAATTCGAATATATACGTGCTGGTTGCCACTCTTCGCTGAATTCTGGATTTCTAGTTTGTCGGGTTGTACCGATATACGTACGAAACTTAATTACCACACTTCGTTTTCGTGTGTGCGGTCTGCCTGAGATAGTCACACCAATTGGACCAATTCATCTGGGGCAGCAATCACCTGTTCAAGCCGCAAGTTCTTAAGGGAGAAGTCCCTCTCTTCCGTCAACTGACTCCTGCGCTTCAATCTTCAGACCCATATTCCGAGACGGAAAAAAACCTGGGTCCACCGAAATGGATCGGGTTTTATACGTAACGCGGGTAATCGAACCATGATGGACACATTTAACCGAGTTAACTGATTTCCATTTAAGGCACGTTCAAAGTAGGTTTCATTTTTCACTCGTGCAAATTTGTGAAAGAATTCTTTCCCTGTTCAATCTATTTACAGAATACGCATGTGTCGTTTATTGGATTTTATTATTCTAACATAAAATTTGCACTCAGTTCCTGGCTTGCACCCAGTATCAATCACGACACTGATGAATACAGACTGCTCTCTACAGCCATCGATGGATCACAGCAGATGTGGGCGAAATGGCTCCCCGTCGAGCGTAATACGCGGTAGGCAATGCCACACATGCTCCCTTGACCCGTTCGCGCCAGTTGCTTCTACAGTGAGGGTGCAATGCATGCCGCAACTTAGGAGAAAGGTACAAAAACGAAACCCGATCCTCAGTGCTAAACCAGAAAACCGGTGTGAGTGCTCCGTTTTGATCGGGGTACTCGACGCCAAACTGAAGCTTCTTTCTAAAGCACATGGGTCTAGGTGAAAGGCGTTTAAGGGAGAGCCGCATGATCATCTGGGGGTCATTCTGCGGAAAAATCACGTCAACGAAGCTGGCACAGTTGCCCCTTGGTAGTGTCCTCACTAAGCCTGGTCACCAATCGCTTCAGGCGAAATGGTTACCTCACAAGGGAAGCAAGCGAACGCTTAAGCTTCCACTCAGCCTTTCCTCACCGTCTGCCGTACAGAGGATCTTGTAGCCGGCTAGCAGCATTAAAAAAACTTACCCAGTGATGGGGCATCTAGCTGGGAATCATCCTCTAGAGGCGCCAAAGCAGGGCCACAGCAGTTCTAGGGTAGAGGCGCGAAACGGGCTTCCGCTTAGCGCCAGTTCAGCCGACCCCAAACTCGGCCAAACCGATTTTAGTCACACCCCCTTGTGCTCCCGAAAGCATGCCGGTGCAAACCAGGCGCATCTCCAGACAGCAGATAGTGGTTGAATAGAATTCAACCACCACTGACCCTCGTCCACCAAAGGCAGTGATGCTCTGTAGCAGGCAAGCCTCACATGGAAGCAGCGTCCAAAGTATGTAGAGCTATCAGCGCTTCTTTCCGCGGCAGACGACAAAGGTGCAACAGTGAACTCCTCACCAAAGTCACAGCTTCTGAACTGAACTGAGTCAGATGTGTGGGGTCTAGTACCGAAGCCCATCGACAAATCAACCACATGTGCTAACCTCGACAGTGGGGGATGTTGCGACAGCCGTACTACCGTTGAGGATGTGAAACTGCCAATCTCCAGGTCCACGCCCTCAAAAATGGTCTTTTTGCTTGTGAATACAGTCATCGTCCAGATCCCAACAGCCAAAGTCACAATCGTGACCACACCGTACCGGAAAATCCCTCGTACACCCAGTTGGGCACGCTGATCGTCGGCGGATCGGGTGTCCACACAAACACGAAAGAAGAGCGACCGCAGCCAAACAAACCACGTAAGATTCGCCAAATCAGAAAACTGCTGACTGACTTCAAGGCACAGTCCTCTGCGAAAACGAGCCTCATGGAAGCGCCACCAAGAGAATTACTTCTTGGTGCCGCCAGCCAGCGCTCAGGGCCTCACAAGAGCACCTTTCCCGTCAAACCGCACCAAAACGCTCAAGAAAGAAGAAAGACGAAGGCTTGTCAAAAATCTTTGATCAGCAGCAAATCTGATCGTCTAAAGGGCGGTGCTGAAAGGGCTACAAATAGCAGTGGCCAAAATTTTCGCACACGGGGAAAAACCCGTCATCAAAGCTGAAAGCCTGGGTAAACGGAATCCCACGGGGCGAAAAAACCCTGCAAATGAAAAGCATCCCCAGAAACCACCAGTACAGGAAGTAGACGATTATGCCCCAGAGGCCCCTTTGGCGCCATGGACTCAATCCCAACGTACAACTATTAAGTCTGCTAACTGCCCTAGTCACGCAACTCTCGGCTCCACACCCTCAGAGGCGGCAGGGGAAGTGTGGCAATGCTTGTCCACAAGTTGCCTCAGCCTTTTAAAATACTTTGCGATGTTGAACTGTCAACGTTTTTGAACGGTCGTCTATAATTACACTTACAGAGATATCTGGTTGAAACCAGATGTCTCTGACGCGGAGATCCCAATAGACGGTTACTCTGTTTTTCGGGCTGACAAAAAACGAAGGAAGCCTGGTCGGGCTGCCTTGAACTTACATGCGGGCCTGCCCATCCTATCTGATACTACTGCTGCACCTTTTTGCGACGCACTGTTCCAAATCCCTCTGCATGGGTCCGATTCTCTGGTTCTCGGTGTGGTCTACCGTAGCCCCTCGAGTCCCCCGAAGATGACCAATTCCTCATACGAACCATTGAGCAACCCTCCTTCAGCTACCACTTTCCTGTTGATAGGCGACTTCAACGCTCCGGCGGCCTCCTTGATGGAGCTCCAGCGTGTCGGATTAAGTGGACTTTGTGCAGCGGCGCTAGCTGAAATCGTTCAATAGATTGCTTGGACTCAGCATGTGGTTGCACCCGCCTGACACCGCGCAGACGGACTATCATCCCTCTTGGATTTGGTCATCACCAGCGAAAAACACTTCGTTGATCAAGTAGTAATTAACGATCCACTGGGACATAGCGACCACTGTGTGCTGGCCTTTGGTTTCATATGCTATTGGGCGGAAAATTCCGAACCTCAAACGTGGATTCCAAACTTCTGCTGTGCAGACTTCTCGGAAATGCGCATCTTTCTTGAACAAGCTAAAATTTCACCAGCTTCAGTGGAAGCTTTATATCGCATCACGAGGCTGACGCGATGTTCGTTGCAAAAATACAGCACCCAGGCGGATAAGCCGCAGGCTGCCTTACAGGATTCGGGGTCTTCTAGAAGAGGTCAATTTTTTTCAAAAAGTTGACTACGGGAAAAACAGAAGATGAGCTGGCTTTTCGTAAAAGGCGGAACGGCAGTAACTCAGAAGTCCGCCAAAAGAACATACGAAAACAAGCAACAATCACGGACCACACCCGTGAAATCAGAAATGTGCTGTTCGTATATAGGAGACATCGCTGCAGAAACAAGCCATCCACGTTCTCGTTGAAGGACAGAAACAGAGAACCGACGAGTGACCCGAAAATAGTATCCGAGATTTACAGAGAATACTATTCAGGTCTATATTAAGCCCCAACGTCCTCGTCACATTCACGTTTGTCAAGGTGCGGCTACGAACAGCCTCTAACCGACTTGGTCTTTATGATGGGAGACATTCGTCCTCTCTTGCACAAAATCAACCAATTCTGCCTGCTGGGACACAACAAGGTCCATCCAATGAAATTTCGTCCACGCTGATGGTTCATTTTTACCTGATGTTTCGTCGGCCGCTTGATGAAGACCGCCTTCCCTCTGCTCGGAAGAAAGCGATTGTCACGCCAAACTACAGAGCTGGTGACCGAACACCATCTGGGAGCTACGGGCCCATAAGCCTCACTAACGTGCGGTGCAAACCGATAGAAGGCATTCTGAAGCGACCTAACCTAGATCACCTTACTTCCATCAAACTGACGTCTCCAGCTCAACGCGGATTTTTCCCAAATATTTCCTGAATGGTGAGCACGCTCGTGTTTACGGACGGCGTAACCCAAGCCAAGGACGACGGATTCATTTTGGGTTCCATATTTTTCGACTTATCAAAAGCATTTGGTAGGATCCCACACGTCCGGCTGGCCGAAAAATTTGAGTATTACGGGATTCAAAGGAAACTCCTGCACTGAATAAATGCGTTCCCATGAGACAGATCACTCTGAATGAAAGAAGGTTCTACCTACTCTTCTCCTGCACCGGCCTACATTGGCGTTAGTCAAGGCTCGGTTTCGGGACTACCGCTGTTTCTGATCTACATTAGCGACCTTCTAGGTTTTCTCGCAAGTCCATGCCTACTTTTTGCGGACGACTTGAAATCCCGAAATTCCAATGCCAGTGCCCTCCGAATGGATGTAGACGCTGCAAAGTCGCATAAGCCTCACTGCACACTGTAATTCTGCGTCTCCTGCTACCACTTGCCCGTATTACATTTTTACCCCACTACACGTATGATCCGACGTACCTTCTCCCGTATTATTCGCATGGACTTCCAAATACTCTATGGGGCCTACGTCAGACCGCTCCTGGAGCACGCCAACCAAGTTGTCTACTCAGGACGTACGAAAGACGTTACCCTCATTGAGCGTGTCCAGCGGGCCGCCACGAGAATGGTTGCCGGCCTCAAATCCGTGGACTACGAAACGCGTCTCGCGATGCTTGATCTCTTTCCCCTGGAGTACCGTCGCCTCCGAGGGGACCTAATTCTTACTTACTCCCTGTTTGAACAAAGCTTGGCAAACAGGTTTTTCGCCGTCGACACAACCAGCATACGTGTTAAGCAGATTTTCAATCCGAGAGCGGAGATATTTATTAGGCAAAATATTGCTCATTTCGGGTAGTGCGTGCGTGGAATAACCTTCCTCCGGCGGCTGTTCACGCTCCTTCTAGAACTCAGTTCAATGCACTATAAGACACTTATTTATGCGAATCCTCGAGCTGGCAGGCGTACTTCCCCGCGCTGAGTACATGGAGTGCAGTGCCACACTCGTTTTTCACTTGTTCCTATCGGATGAGCGACAGCCGCTGAACGAAAAGAACAAAACCTCCTCAAGAAACTCGGACAAAAGCCCTGATCCTGTGGATGAATCCGTGAATAATCAGAGCGCTTTTGATCGATCAAGATCAAAGCCCATTTTGAATGATATGCGGATTGGCCAAGCCTAACAAATAGCGCAATTCTCTCACTTTTCATTTGAAATGTACTTTTTTCTCTGCGATTCCTGCTCGCTAAGGCTTACCAGGGTCAAAGTCGATCTAGTCACAATTTACTTCACTACTAAATGCCCCCATCCACAGAACTCTTATATGGTCAACTCAAGTACTGAAACTCCTCCAGCTTAACTTCATGACTCATAAAACAAATCAACAATGAAATACGAAAGCCTAGAAGTATCTTCGGAAACAATGTTATATCGTAAAATTTCTTGGACAACAAACTCGGATGCAGAGCCCACTCTTTCCGTGACGNGCGCGTACTGTCAGGACAACGAAGTTGAACTAATTCAAACGCGCCTCTTATGTGGAATTTAGTTCTGACTGAAATCATGAGGAAACAGCTCATTTGTTACATTGTTTTGTCTCCTCTGTCATTAGTATTTCAACAAATGGATCGGATAAGTTGGCCAGGCATCTCAATTATATTCATGCATGGAGGAAGCGAGCATCAAAGTACACACTTGAACTGATTACAAAATAAAATCGAAATAATAGGCAAAATGTTCATCATTGACTTGGGATAATTCTTTGCATGCCTTTCGTCTTGATTTTTATTCATGCATCGGACAGATTTCGGAGCATCCAACAGAAAAACGGAACGTCGTTACCTGGCACCACAGGAATTCCAAGAGATCGAAATTTTCGCTATATGACGGTCATATAATTGCCTAGTGACGATTAAGTATGATTGTTTGGTGATCGTCCAACGGTAAATTTGTCACACAACCGGTTTTCGTTCAAAAACCAAGTGTTAACCGTACGCTAAATAACTGAATGATTCCCGTCATATAATCATGTTAGGTGGTTATTAGGTAGTTACCTGGCTCTCATTTAAGCGCATTTCGACGTTGAATAACATCTGTATAGCTGATATTTAATTGTGAGTTGCTCTTATTGGACAGCAATTTAACCGAGTGGTTACGGATTTCCACCGCATATGGAACTACGGGAAAACCTTTCGATAACTATATTTTCAGGTTGCAGAGATGTTAAGCATCGATCACCTAACATTTTGACGTGATTTTTTTGTATCCTGGATAGCTACCGATTAGTTAATTTTTTATTTAGCCCGATTTAGTGGGTAAATACCTCTGAAAATCGGCTTTCAGGTAGGCCATTAAACTGCATGTGGACATGTTTTAAGGCTAAAAACAGCGAATATGGCTTGGTAGCTAAATATATGCACGTGGATGCACACATGAGTTCTGACCGCTAATGAAGAGGAGCCAATAATATAGAACATGTCATATCACCAAAGATGAGTGCAGTGTCATTCACTGAAAAAATATGGAGGGGAGATTATTAACCCAATCTAACCTGGAGCAAAAAAAGGGCCACAGTGAATCTCTACCTATATAAACCACAGACAAAAGACAAATAAGATACCGACACGAAACACTGGAACAGATCAAGTTGTGGAGGACATTCGGGAAGGAGCGCCTTAGCTGGCTCACAAGTATCCTTCGTTGTGTCATGTGCCAGACCCCGTACAAAATGCCGAAGGGAATGGATTCAAGGGAGGGACCCAAGCACATCTTCAGTGCGTTTACAATGGAATATATTTTTCTGCTCTTAGACAAACGAAAATCTCCTGGCCAGACAGGTTTCATCCGTTAGCAGGCGACTAGCTGACGAGTGTTTTGACCCAAGCTCTTGCCATGCTCTTCAATCAGCTGACAAAATAGGGCAATATGCCGGCATCTTAAAAGCAATCCATCAATTAACTGTTATTTGGTGGTGATAAACACGGTCTGATAAATTATTCACCAGTTCTTCTGATACCAGTGATTAAAAAGGATGAAATGAAGGAGGGATATATAACGCAGTATTCGCGGAAGATCTTTGAAGAGCAAGCCTTACAAACATAGAAGCCACATGGCTTAGGACCAACCAACCCATAACAGCAGGCAATGGATGATTACAGAAAGAAGTACTGAGTTCCGCACCGTTTAGCCTCTACATCAGCAAACTATCTCGCAACCTGCATCAAGAAAACCATGTTCACAGATTATTTGTGAATGTGGCATGGCATCACAATGGTAAATAAAGGAAAAGTTTCACCAGAACATCCTGATAAGGGCAGAAGAAGGCCAACCTACCGATCAATCTAACTAAATATTAACACCTAAATAATAGCACAACACTGAGTTAAAATAGTATTTTGTGACTCAGCAACCGATACCACGACAATCTGATGTCTAAAGTTAAGGCGTCGTAAGGCATCTTCGAGATAAAAGTACTCACGGCTGTCAGCGCGCGTAGGATTCAGGCTTTTGTGGGCTTTCGGTAGCTTGCTCAATTGACTTAGGAGATCGTAAATAAAACTACTGACCGCATTTATTCAGTCTGTCGTGGACCATGGCGCACTGATATTCTCCATCTATACCAAAGGCAGAATAATGCGACTGTTAGGAGTTCAGAGATTTGCCTTGAGAATAGTACAGGAAGTAAGTCGTCTCTGCTATATTGCTGTTCATGGCTGGAATCGCTCAGTCATGATTGGTCATTCAGTTGCATGAACCTCGTAATTTTATTTTAAGTCCTGGGTGGTTCTGATCTTTGCACTGCCCTTCGCTACTCAGTTAAATATTATGGCCATGCAAAGGTACGCAGTAAGCTCAAAAACCAGAGGTTTAAAAGTGTGCCACCATTGCTGAGCTTGTATTTCAAGATAGCAAATTCATGGGGTAACCTCACAAAAATTTTCGTAATGGTATATCCAATTGAAACTTTTGGAGCTCGCCTATGGGGTAACTTTGAGATCAAGAACGCGAGCGCTTGTGCTACAATCTGTCAGAATCTGAATCCATCGGCGTCTGAACTTGAAAGAAATAACCTTTTAGATCAACGTCCTAATAGTTCAGTGTTGTTTAAAAGTGTCAGATGCCAATCATCAGAGATAAATACCATATTTTGTCTTTATGTCACTTAAGTTTTGGAATGTATTCCTTAGGTCTATACAACATGTCAACCATCACTAAGATAAAAATGTGCAAAATATCCCGAACGATTTTGTAACCACAGATCAATACCATAAGACTGCCAGCTGTGAGGGAAGTTGTGAGAGAAGTTCAGTTTGGGTCGCTTCTAAAATTCACCACCCTTGGATTTTGCGGCTGCCTTTAGGCTGAAGGCCCTGAGAATGTACACTTAGCAACACTTCAGGCAACGTGGTTCTCTTTCATTGCTCAAAACTCAATTGAAGAAATTATGCATCCTGTGAAACGAGACAAACCTTACTCTGGAGAGGCGTGCATGTAACCGAATGAAACACTGCTGATGATGCGTATGCAACCGCAATCTTTCGGTTACCGTGTCCTGTCTTTCCAAGGCGCACAACTTTGAGTTTTCTGGCGAATGACACATAAAGCGCATTCTGTTGGCAACGTCACTTTCGAATCTACATGTTACCGGGCTCCGCTTTTATAAGATTACTGGCTACGATGACGGAATTGAAAACTATTTATGGTGGTCTACGATTTGCGTCAAACCTGCGCACAGAAATGGAGCTTTCTTAGATCAACAGAATGAAAGTGCTTATAGAAATCCCAGGGAAGAGCCGACTGATGAATATAACGAAGCTGTTTTTATACACGGAAACAGTAGCTCAGTGAACCGAATGCGACAGTTAAGCATAATTATCATCCTACTAAAGGCGTGGCACACAAGAACCATTGAGCCTTACAGTTCTCATTGCCACTGAAGTATCTTGCTTCTTCATCTCAGCCAACTGCACGAACATCATCAAGGATAGCTTGCTGTCCACCCACAAAGTACCCAAATCTTTAAACGTACGGTACTGGTAACGAGACGCAACCCCATTAGGGCTACGCTTACGCAGCAAATGGAGAATCACATTATACACTTAACGAATCTACTAAGCCACCACGCGGTTGCTCGAAGCGCTCTGCAAGATTTTCAGTCACCTGAAAGCAGAATAACGTGAGCCTCAGGAAGATCAAAGACCCTAAGGTGCTCAGTTTGCGGTCAGCCGCTCCGCTCTCATCTCACGCTGCCATTATTTGGTCTGTTGCCCGCGCGCCCTTTGCAATCGCTGAGAACAAAGCACAACGTTCCCCTCGGTGAATGACGATTTGCTATGCGTAGTATATGCCTCAACCACCTCACCTCGTTCGCCGATGATTTTTTTCTGGGGGGGGGGTAGGTAGCTGCGCATCGAAGGCGGGAGCTGATAAATATGTACAAAAATCCAGCACTGTCAGTGGGCTGTCAAGTGGGGGGTTGGGAAGGGAGCTATGCATTGAAGGCAAAGCTTGGATGCATGAGCGCCATTGAGGGAACGACTGGGCCATGTCTGACAATGTCTCTAGTCATTGATGTGGCCATTCTCAGGGTCTTCATCCAGGAAAATGGCAGCTGTCTTTGCCGGTAATGACTTTTAAACTTTGCTGCCAAGTAATTAGTTGACCGCCTCTGGCTCTCTTTCACCCTTCACGTGATTGGGCGAAAAGAGCCATTCGAGGAAGTCGGTCGACTGGCATATGCAGCACGTGGCCAAGCTAGTGCAACCTATGCAGTGTGATCAGTTGATCTATCCAGGATAAACTCATCGACGTTTTTTCCTCTTGTCTGGACAGGTTCGAAGAATATTTATGAAGAAATGCAGTTGATGGTCAGTCACTGAAAATCTTACGACGTCCTCGGCGAGAGTGGCCAGGTTTCTGATCAGCAGAGTAATATGATATATATTACCGGTGAATCGCTGCCAGTGATGATGAGAACGATGGTGATGAGGATTAAGTATAGACGTAGGTTAAAATTTTCGCTTGCTACATCTCAGAGGAAGCCCTAATTTTCTATGCTATACACCAACTGATTGAGGAAAGTCATACGGAGCTTACTCCTATTTTGTACAAGAAGACGCTTTATGACCTCAGTAAACGATATGATGGATGAGTAAGAGAACCAGTGCCCATCACTCTCCACCCAAGCGACCAAAGTTATGGGATGTCGCCAATTCTGAACACACCCTCCCTTTGTAACCACATGGTTAATGACAATTGGCTGTAAGTGGCAATCTAAAAATCCTGTATATGGAAAAATGCGTCTCAGAATCCCTTCTGTCTTGGCCAAAAATATAGCCACTGCATATTTAACTACTTCCAAGACCCCCTCACAGTATCCACTGATTACTGTTACCACGAGAAAGCTTTGAGTTTCTGGGCGGCCAAGGAAGCCACCGATCTGTCATGCTCGGACGTGTAAAATGTTGGAATTTCTGGTGAAATGTTGTTAAACACGCATCTGAAAGGGCGCAAAGTGCTATTGGCAAGCAACAAGGGTTTGGGTACAGTGAATTTCGTATCGATTACCTAGTATTTACTGAATAAAAGTCCAAAAAGGCTGAAATGATTTAGACTTCATCTACTGGAACTTTTTCAGAGCCTTTGTTTAGGCATAACATCACTTCTTGCCGTCAAACATGGTCCCCAGGAGGTTTGTGGCAAACTGATAATGGGAAAACCACCCAGGGTAGCAAGTACTACCGGAAGGAAGGACTAGACTCAAGTTTGTCTGTCATGAAGTACCAAAACGCCTGGCAGTGGGCCAGCTAGTGTTCCTTATCCTCACATACAATTTGCATATCCGTCTACTATTACCATTTTCTATCAACACCAAGATCTTGAGGGGCGTCCGGATGACTAAGTGTCATGTCGTATTTCACATCACCTGTCAACTTCCATTAATAAACACTTAACCTGCAATGTTGGAACACGCCAAATTAGTCCTCCTCGAATCCTGAATCCATCAACTTTAATTCCTTGGCCACTACAGCCTGTTTTCATGCTAGAAGGCCGGAAAATCGGACCTCAGTAATTAGCCTCCATCCCTTAAGAACACAACTGCTGAAAAACAAACGTCTGAAACAATTATTTTGTGCCTTAATCCCCTTGAAGGCTACACTTCACTGCGCTTCAGTCTGCATACATCAGACCTCAGGTGTTGTGCATTGTTCAGGACCAAGGCTTATACATCAAATGCGACAAGACAAACTTAGACCAAGCACCATGAGAGGCAGATAAAGTCACCCTGAATTTACACAATCTAACCTACAGCTTACCACAGAAAGCCTACACTACTTGTCCTGCAGGAGTTTCCAAAGTGACTTTCTTCCTCGTGAGCCTCACCAGGAGTAAATAAAGCACTGAAGAATAAGCTGGTATAGTTTAACTGTTCCTCTTTTAGCCAGGAAATGAGGACAGAAATAGAGGTTAGGAACAAACAAGATATATCTTTCCTGTAAGTTAAATCAATAAGTCCTCATATTGTTGGAGACAACAGTAATCCGCACCAGAGTGCCACAGTACCGAGTTGAATGTAAAATAATTTTAAACAAAACCCCAGCAGGACAGTCAAGTAAAACAACCTCAAGATCTTTCCAAAGAGGTCTCAAGATGAGTAGATTTCTCGTCAGAAGCCCATAACTATGGTCCACATTAGCCATGCTTTACTCTCCCAAGGAGAGAATGGCCATGAGAGCATAGCAACCGCGTTATTTCCTTGTTCAGCTGTCCGTAGGGGTTTTCTATACCGACAAAGAAGTTGGGTTCAATGTGGTCCCAGTGACGCAAAAGAGTTTTTCAGTTCATTCGCATCCCTTTCCGTTTCAGTGGTGTTTCACTCCACGCCTCGGATGGAGGTTGATCTCAAAGACTGCATCCAAGTAGATGGCTTAGAGTTCCCAAAATGGATTATCTGGAAAACATGGCAGCCAGGGATGAAATATGTAAAATATGTTGGAATTCAAAACAAAAGTGTGCATACGAGAAAACTCCGTCTCAAGTGAGTGTTTTTTGAGGCACGTTTCTATCTTTTTCACAGCATTCCCCACACACCTTATTTTTATATGGTCTATCCAAAATGTGAAAAGAGGCTAGCCGCTGGTGCGACATTCAAATTTCCAGTCACCTTTGCTCCAAATGAAAAAAGAATCTACACCGATTCTCTGTCGATTCAACTAAACGTAAGTTTCCGGAAAATTACACATCGAGTGTTAAAAAGGACCAAGACAATGTTGTTATTGATCTGCGAGCAGTATTACCCGAGTACAGTGTCTGCTTACCTAAGAAAATTGACTTTGGACAAGTTGCTGTGGGAGACAGGAAGAAACAAGTGTTTACGCTCAAGAATCGAAGGTAGGATGTTTGCACACTTGCCTCATGGTTTATTCATACCAAGTACCCTGAGTACACCATTCTCCATCCATATCAATGAACCCTTTTACCTTGGAGGGGACTCGGATTGTCTGGCACCAACGGAGAAACGAATGATGGAGATATCTTTTCTACCAAAAGTGTGTAACTGTTGTTTTGTAAACCTTGTTATCCTCTCAGATTCCTGGTACATTTCAGCAAAATGCACTGTGTACTTACGGTACGAAAAACCTCCACACGGCTGAAGTGAATTTGTGTGGAATAGGTGGGTCATTCCATAAGTTACCTCCTGACAACGATTACATGTTTAGGCGTCTTTCCAGGAATTTATGTGTTTGTTGACAAGGAGGAAAACTCGAACCGTCGGTGTAGAAATGAGGTTTCAGTGGAATTTCCAACGACAATTGTGGGTTGCATGGCAGAGAAAAATGTCACGGTTGAAAATTTGTCACCAGTAAGTCCAAATCATCCGTACAACTAGAAAAAACAGTAATTTTTTGTGCAGGTAATAAATTTGTACTTTGCGATTAGGGCTTAAAGGGTTATATTCTCTTCAGCAAAACCTGGGCGAGTGTATTCCGAAGGGACCTCAGTTTTTCTGAAAAAAAAACCTTCGACCGAAGTGCCTGTAAAAAACGCTGTTTCTCTCGTATGGTCTAGGGAGAGACCTCCATAAAGATTCCGCTTCTTTAGCAAGGTCATTGATGGTATTGTTGGTGACCAAAACATCTGTGAAGGCTTCAGAAGAATGAAATCTCTGTTGGACTGGTTCAAATCGAGAGATGGCTGTAATACAAATTGTGAACTAGCCTATCGGATGATGAATGCTGTACCGTCTGCTTGGTGATCCGCGTTTTCAGCGAAAAGGTTTACCCAGAATCGATAAGACTCTGTTTTTACGAGTGGTGGCGTTTCCAACAGTTTCCGCGATTATCTCTGTTGCAGATCCACTGTGGCCAGGGTAATCCATAGATAAGATTTGTAAGTTCTGTGTGACAACGACACATGCTTTTGAAGGTTCATCGAGGCTGAAACCCACTCAAGGTTTGTCTGTAAGAACCATCAAGGTAGATAGTCTAGCTAAGTGTGATTATATCAAAAAAGCTTAGAAAAATCCACGATAGTGATGAATTTTGTGTAGTCGAAGTCCTGAGCAACATTTGCTGTGACGAAATCTTTTTTGCCTTCCATTTCCAAAGTAGGATTCATCTCCTCCTTAACTTTATGCGTAAGTTTTGTTGAACTTTTTGCTTGATTCTTTGGTTTAGTTCCCCTTTTGATTGGGTACGCTACCTTGATTGGAGTTTCAACTTGTCAGGTCTGTCCAGAGCCATTGTTTGTCTGCTTACTGCGGGTGCTTAGGCCTTTAGCCACATAACATAATATCAAGAGGAATAGATACCATACAATATATAAAATAGTGATGCGTTCCAATATACTATAACAATATAATCAGAATTTATCAAAAACTGATTACCAGTGTATGTTCAACAATAGTAAAAGCTTATTAATATCAGTGACCCTAGTCACGAAGGTCATGATCACAAACAAAGCATGCGAGATGTGGAAGAATGCAAAAAAAAAACACGGGAAGAGGACTGAAACGTTTCGTCCGAAGGTGTGCCATCAATAATTACCCAGTCAGACGAATAAATCTTCAACGCACGCAAGATTGCCCGGCATGGGAACACACGTGTAAATGTTGGCAACTGAAAAAAATCGTTCAGCTGTAGCATTCTTTCAGTGCCTAACTCCCATGCCACCAGGAGGAAGCAAGAGGGCTGGCCTACTACCAAGCCTAGACAGGAGAAGTCGAGAAGCAGAGATCGGGTTCGAACCATGGGCCTTCCGGTCAGTAAATTCGCGCTCTAACCACCGAACCATCTATCCCTTCAACTCAAGAAGACGATATTCGGTGCTCTTCAAGGCACATTTTTTGCTGAAACAGTCATCGGTAGATTATTTCTTGCGGAAAGTTCCACAAAACTGAACACCGGTGGTAATGTTGATGAAGTCAGTGAATTTAGGAGTGATGATGGTGGTGATGAATCAGTTTGAACACGAACGACACCTGTGAGTGTTCTACAGCCAACTGAAGAGTTTCGACACTTGCTTTACTATGTAGATTGAAAGTTTTCCTGAAGTTGTAATTTTGAGGTTTTGCGAGATAGGTATTTTGTCCCTAGTCACGCCACTCTCGTCCGAACGGTCATGATCTTGTTCCGGTGTAATTGCTCCGGTGAGTTCACACCAAAGAGGGAAGCACTGGACTCGATTTTCGCTCTCAATAAGGCTCATCAGCAGTGCGTATCCAATGCTCGTGCCTGGATTTGAACCCCGGACATGTGACATGCGAGGCGAGCGTGTAACCACTACTCCACCAACGCACGTTGGACGCATCTGAATTATTACGTCTGAACAGGCGAACGTGTTAACACTCGAGCGATGCGATTGGTGTGCCCGACTCATCGAACAACGACCCAATAGCTATCCTGGTTGCGACGATCGATTGATCCGCCAGTCAGGAATTCCCAGTCAGGTAGCGTGTTTCTGATGTTCCTGGTACAAAAGACGACAAAAGTAAACTTGCGAATCTTCTGATATATTTGGCTTCTATAAAAAAACTGCAGGCTGAAACTGTTTTATATGAGCTTTTCAAAGTTGCAATTAGCTCGTAGGATACATGTGTAGGAAAGGGAATCTTCTGGTGGGAGGTTCAATAACCCACACATCAATAGGATTACATCAAATCAAGGCTTTAGCGTAGAAAAGTTAACGGAGCGGTTGAAAAGAGCTTGGTTTGGTTTCTACAGTTAAGCGAGTTTGTCGGTTTTCTTGTATTTTGAAAATGGGAAGCATAATTTTCTGTTGCCGTTTTTCAATTCTTTTATCGGATTCCTCTGTCTGGAACCAGTTGTGGGAATGAAAGGTATTCACAAATGTTACTTCTTTTGGCACCAGGTAAATGCACAAGTAACAATCAAACCTTGCAGTCTTGGAACTGGATTTCATCCCGCCGATTGCTTCTCCACTGAAGTCCAATCTACCCTTGTTCCACCAAGAGCCAAGGTTGACATACCAGTGAGTAAAATTATGCGTTAAGAAGAGTTTTCAGCAACCTTGTGAGTAGTTTCCTCTATGCGTTAGGGAATCTGCATGATGCCTTTCTTGAACCGACATCCGTAAGCTGTGATCATTGGCGACTTTCACACTGACGGTAGCGTTGTCGTATTGGAAATGTTCATACAGCAAGCCTTTCATTGACTGGGGGAGAATCTTGTAACTACCCTTCACGTGTATCATGGGAGGACAAAAGTGCTGGTTCTTTGGTCCGCTGATGTCAGAAATGTCTTTAACACTTCTGAAAAGGGTGGGCATAGTAAATATAAGGTCTTCGTGGCAACGAAGTACGAAAACACCGATTAGAAAACTTAGTTGGGTCGGAAACTACCGCCTCCCTGGATGGGTACTCCGGGACTCAAATCACCAATGGTTTCTGACATTGTCGGAAATGGCGCTGTCAATAGCGCTCGTGCATCAAAGCTATCACCTTCAGTGCGTAGCTATCCAATTTCCGAGCAAGCTGAACATGCCATCACCTCCAGAGCTTGGCTGTATGTCCCACAATGTCCCGTTTTCCGGTGCTTGAAACTGTAACAGCTGGAATCAATGTGCCTATAGTACATTAAGGTTTATAGCTCATCAGCTGAAATTGATTGAATTTTGGACAACAGTCCTGACCCATGCACTACAGGTTAGCAAGCCACCTTGTTATGAAAAGTGTCGATACCAGCCTTCATCGGGTTTCGGGATCAGTTGTCATAATTCGGGTTCTGCATAAACCAGGTATTTCAACTCTACTCAACTGTGTCCACATTCAAGACAAATCTTTCGTCATTTCTTTACAAGTTGAAGCTATCTTCCACTGTACAGCTGCCACGCTCAGAAAGTGTCAATGGTTAAACAAGATGGACGAACTAATTAAAGGTTCACGACCGACAACAGCTGGATAGGTGTGAACTTGAATGGTTCAAAAAGATCGATAGTCGAGATTAACACCTTGCCGTTGGCTGCCACCGCTTCTGGGCCTACTATCGCAAGGAAGGAGACTTTCGCTGCGCAGTTATCTATTAGGGAATGCCAACTGAACAGTTACAAACTATTGGACAAGGAAAAGAAACTCTCATATGCATCTTTTTTACAAAAACTGAATATCCATCCCCTCTTTGAATGCGTCTTTCTGAACTTTCCTGGATATCCATTGACCGTTACCCAAATCCAAGCGAATGCTACAAAGCGACTCCACAAATTCCGCAATAGATCTCACTTTTCAAAAGACGCATGGCGGATTCGCATACCTCCCCCATCAGTAGTATCACCGTTGCTCTAGTGTAGGTAGGAAATGGTGCCCAGTACAAAACCGAAAAAGACAACCATCAGTTTTCATCACTTATTGAGACCAGGGTGAGCAGATCATTGTTTCGCTCCTCTGATGAAATGAGACGTTCTACTTGTACACTCGAATCGTCGACAATCGAAACGACTGGACCACTTTTTCTGGATAGCAGGGAATAATTGAACTTCAACCGATTTACGGAGCCAAAATTGGTTACTGCACACACCCAAATTACAAACGGAGAATGGATATTGCTTTCGCTAACGCAGGTCTATATGAAAGGTAATTAACAAACAGAGTAAAGAAGTTTACTTTTAAGGATCCAGATGGGTAATAAAAACTCACCTTACGAGCTGACAACTGTACTGATGCCAAAGTGACCGAAGCGTCTGTAGTTGCATCCAGATTACAGGGGAGCTGTAAGCCTGGTTACCGTAGGTGGACTCAATATTTGGGTTTCAGAAATACGGCACATATCTGTCGACTGAGCGCCGACTTCTTTCATAGTCAGCATTGATATGCTGTGTCACGATAAAACAGGGAAACGATGTCCTAGAAGAGGACGTGGAGCAACAGACTTGAGTGGTGGCGTCTTTGGACACAAGACAGGACTTACGGAAAATCTATTGCTTTACGGAAGTAGTCTGGGCTCAAGAGATAATACTGAAGATGAGAGATGTCAGCAGCGGCCTGTCGTAGATTAATCGCCTGCTGTTTGGAGTTAGTATGCCGACCTGGTCGAAGGCCGACGTGGTATAAAATTTTTGGCGTTTTTATGTGGGCTAAGGTACTACTGGGACACAGACAACCAAACGCTTGGAGTTTTCAACCAAGATCTTTGACTCGGAAACGGGATAAAGAAGTTGCGTTGGTTGGCTTATTGGCCATATGCAGAATCTAGCGACCTCGTTAAAGAGTTGTAAATTGTGGAAACTTCTATTTTTCGAGCGTTTCCAGTTGTTGAATAAATGTGATGGGAAATAAATAAGTAATAAGAAACTTTAAATAAAATAATGATAAAATATGAGACAAATCATAAATAATAATATATATGATTGTGTCGATTACATATCAACTACGTTGCCCAAAAAATCCTCATTGATGAAAATATTCATCCTTAGAACCAACTGGAGACAAACGTTTTATCACAAATCTTCTACCAATCCGTATGAGAAGAACAAAGAGGAGATAATGTCTGATTATTCGTTTTCTTGCCTCAATCAATGCACAGTGATTCTTTGCTTTCATTGTTTCAGTTTTATTATCGCCCGTCTGTGGGTAGTACGGAAGACTTTGGTTACTTTAAACTGATCAATTCCGGAAACTGTGGTGAAACGATTCTGAGGTGCCACGGAACCTCATCTAGTGAGTTGTGCTCAACGGATTGAATACCAACCACTTTTGGATTCATAAATACTCTATTGATTGCAGTGTCTTTGAGTCATTCTGACACATTTGTCCAGTTTAACGCTCAGTAAAGGGGAGGTGAGGGCTATTCACGCAGGAGCGTACTGAATTTCGTGAGTGAGTCCTTCTTGGAACGGTCGGTTGTGACACATGACCAAAAATTTCACTTTTGTGAGATACTACTTGTAAGGCGAGAATAAACAGAGGAGGTGTTAACAATACATTGTGACGCATTAGCAAGCTTCTCGGATGGCGACTTCCAGATGGAAGACACACTCGTCGTGAGATTATCTTTCCTTCTCAGTTATGCTCATTGATATTATGAGGAGAATATCGGGAATATCGCAATCGAAACAATGTCCGGAAAGCAAAGTCAACTATTTCAAAGAGCCGAAAAACACCGTAAAACCGTTTCGTCCTTCTTGGAAATCATCAGCGGTGCACATTCATTTGTAGAATATCATAAACGAGAGATTCAGTTGAATCTGTCGTGAAAACCAAATTGATTGGCAAATGAGTGTATTTCTCGAAAACAGTCCAATTTGGGTTCAAGTGGATCATATGGTTGATGGAAACTCGGGGACTGCGCCTACCTGATGAGCCCGAGGTGGAAAGGGCGAAACGGTTGTAGGCTGTCGAAGAGTTTCCAGCAACCTTCTCACTAGTTTCCTTTAGGAAAACTGTCAACCTGTTTCAGAATGGTCTGGTCTGAAGTTTTTTTGACCGGGTAAAGTTTCGATTTTGACACGACAGATTCCTCAGGCCAAGTGAGCACAGCAGGACGTTGACCGTTTTTAAGGCAAACTGAGGACTGATTTGTGAGATCACTTCGGATGGGTACACTCAAAGTTGGCCGTTTTTAAAGCAGACTGAGGACCAATTTGTGAGATCACTTCGGATGGGTACACTAGATTACGTGTGCATAGAACTAAGTTGCCTTGTTGTTCGATGAGCTAACGTGAAAACTCTATGTAAGAGGAACTATCCATTACTGATATTGCTAATCACCTTATCAAAATATTCTTTCATACCCGACAATACCTACAGCGTGGATGTAGGTGAGTCGATTATATCACTGGTCACCGCGAATTCGATCTGCAGATAAGCGTTACGCCTCTGTCAAAAATCTCTGGATGTCATCAAGGAACCTCATGAGAGTCCTGACGCTGATTTCTTTCACATTGCTAAGAGGCATCGACAAAGTTGACACAAGTAAAGTGAAAAGAAATCTCCAACATTCAAAGTTCATACGCGTTGTAGATGGATCAACTGACTAACTTGTTGCCAAACCTATGTGAGCTCTGCCGTGAGTTCTGTCGCAAGTAATCAGCGAAATACACCAATTTGCAAGCTAAGTTGGTTTTGCGGGAGACTCACCCGGAATCCAGCTGAATCTCTCGGTTTTGATGTTTTCAGGCAACTGAATGTGCTGCACCAGGCCGCCTCATGTTTCAGTCGCTACGATATTCGAGATATCGCGACACATATTTTTGCAATACACTACTCACGAGGTTACTGAGGAGTCTTCAGTAACCTTATGAGTAGTGCATTACAAAAAAAAACAAGTGAGCAGTTTCCAGTCCTTATCCATGCGCTTTTCTCGTCCTTGTTCCTCGAACGTGGGTTTTTCGGCAACGTATATCTGTTGTTTATTCACCAAGTAACTGCCTAAATCAGATTGATTAACAGCTTGTTGGTATATCAAATGCAACACCATGGCGATCGCAAAAAAAGAAAAAAAAACTAAAATATGAGCAAGGTGTTTTTCCAAAGATACTCAAAGACATTGTCATACACAGCCCAGTCGCGCCCTCAATGGCGCTCCAAGCTATTGCCTTCAATGCATAGCTCCCTTCCCACTCCCCCCACTTAACAGTCCACCTACAGTGTTGCATTTACGCACTAATTTATCAGCTCCCACCTCCAATGCGGGGCTACCTACCCCACCTCCCCGAATCATCGGTGAACGAAACTGTGGCAGCTACAACCACTGTAGAACAAGTACGTGGTTATTACAGCTGACAATGATGAGGATGACTCAAGGAGCGCAGCCTGGTTCATTCATCCACAGCTTTTCGCTTGAACAACAATGAGTGCCTTGGTTCTGATTGTTGGCTTTCTTTTAAATCTAAATAGAAGTCAGCCTGGCTTTGTCAACCGATCATTTGGATTTCGGGCTATGTAAACTTGGGGAACCAATGATACAACGAGTGCTTTTCTTGGAAAATCGCAGCGAGGAAGAAACTCCTTATCAATTGATTTGTGGATCTAACAAGATCACGAACTCTGGCTACCAAACGCGAATCACAACGGTGTTTCCTCTGCTAAACGGATCCGCCAGTAGCAGCGTTGGACCCAGATCGAAAGTCCGCATTGTCATTGGATTTTCACCCAGTTCCGCGGGGCATTTTTACCGAAGACTGACTTTGCTATCGCCCAACACAGTAAGTTTGCCACTCTGGTTAACAGTGCTACTGCTGCTGATGATTAGTCCTCTAGTAACGTCGGTCAACGATGGTGGGATTGGCAAAGTTGCGGAAGATGGGCAGTTCGGGTGCATTGCTTGGTCTGTCCGCCGAGTTTCGTTGAGTGAGTCGAGTGGAAATAGTCTGACCGATCAACCCCGCACTGACGAGGTTGCCTCGAATGGTGACGAAGCAACCAGCCTCGGCAAACAGACCAATGGTGGGACTACAGAACAATTACGCACCGCTCTGAACCACAGACGGTTCGCACGAGCAAGCTACTGATGCCGATCTGGACCTAAAAGAATGGGCTCAGTAGAGGGACATGCAAATATCTACTTACAGCCACCAGTTCGTGATACTGAGCACCAGCAGTAGTTCCTTCCCATCCAGGCGTTAGCATCATCATCGACAGCATGACATGAGTGTTCAACACGGCAATGCTTCACTGCCGTACAACCATGATGTATTTGAAAGCCTTATTGTAAAGAAAAGAGTAAAGATGGACAGGGGAGGGACTTAGTGCTAGCTAAACACAATCATTCCGAGGTGCATACACCTCCAGACTCTCACTCAGGTGATCTGGATAGAAACTGACACTAGGCGTTAAGTCCTAACATACTTAGTCCGCTACCATACCGCTACACTTCCTACCACACCAATCAAGAGGAGGCCTAATCCCATCTTTTAGCAGTCAGTTACAACCTCATAGTTTGCAAAAAGCTTCAAGTTGAGGCACTTTGTTCTAAACTGCTTATCCCTCTGGTAATAGGTCACTACTCTTGTCTATAGTTCCAATGTTTAATAGGACAGTGTAAGCTTCGACGCGGACATTTCTTAAGATGATAACGAGTAGTTGATATCTTGAATTTGGATATGTGGGTGGCAGCTTACATTGACTTTCCGTTTTGACAGAACGGAACTTCCAACAGGAAACAAGTGTCCCTTTTATCGGTAGTGAATGAACAAGTACCTTGGTTTTTTTTCAATTCAATGACGTATTGACTGTTCCGGCGAATCATGTTTCAGCAAACGATAAAGTTTACCTCAGATTCCCTTAGAATAATTCATTCAACAACAAAAGCAGATTTTTGTTTGGTTTATAATTTAAACAAAACTTCTTGTAATTTCTAGGAACCACAGTTTTTGTCACTCTTTGGAACCTGTCATGACGTTGAAGAGCAGCCCCATCCCCTTTCAACGTTACATTTGAAGAACATCGTAAGTGGCCTATTCGCCGATAATCCCCTACAGGTGAGTCAGTTTGTTTCCTCAAGTACCCAGCATATACAAAAGCAGTTGAAAGTATAATGATGGGGACAAATATCTTGCTTTATTATCTTTCTCATGTGTTAAAACTGGAGTATTAGTTTGAAACAAACCGGGACAATCTACAGCTAATTATTCTATGAGTAATTATAGGGAGGTGACTAATCCCACTCTCTCTCTCTCATCTGAAATAGTCCACTGTATTACCATCCCTTTTCGCGTCAAATTTTTCATCGTATACTGCAATTTAATCCGCAAACCCTAGTCCCGTGATAATTGATTCAATGGAGGAGTATCGCCTCCTGCCCGTTGCAAACCCTGGGCTAATGGGGTTGTAAACACCGGGTCCACAACACCGATTTTGAATTGTTTCTCTTGGGTAGAACTATAATCTGCGTGGACCACCGGTAGTGTTCGACACTCATTGTCTTAGGACTATAGCTCGTGTCGGTAGGCGTCGCATAATTCGTAACGAGACTATTAGAAAGTGAGTTTTCAGTTGTGCAACGGAAATTCTCATTGAAGAATGCGTCCGGCACCAGAAGCTGCGTTGGTTGGGCCGTGTGTTGCGTATGCCTAGCCAACGTCTGCCGAAAAGAGTGCTGTTTTCCATACCCAACTCAGAGTGGCGGAAGCGGAGAGGTGGCAAACTGTTGACTTGGCAGAGGAGTATGAAAGAGATCACGAAACGTTTGGGTGCTGTTATTGCTACTCGCCTTTTAGCATGGGGATTCCGTGATCCTCATGGCGCCTGGTTGGAGACACTGCAAGTTACGGCTGCTAACCGATGTCAGTGGCTTTCTGGCTGTCACTTTCTATCCATATCGCCTAAATGAGTGTTTGGAGGTGTAGGCACCTCGGAATGATTGTAGTAAGCTAGCACCAAGTCCCTTCCCAGTCCATTTTAATCTTTTCTTGACAATTAAATCATGGTTGTACGTGTGCGAAACATCATTGTTGAACAACGATGTCATGCTGTCCGTGATGGTGGTGATGATGATACCCAGAAGACACTAGGCTCAAGAAAATCAACCAAGAAATAGACCCCCAAGAAATAAAAGTTCCTTCTTGAAAATCGTGAAACGTACCGCATGCCTTCTATGCTTTGATCCAGAGAGCTCACCATTTTCCAAGGACATATTGACCTTGAGTTTCACCTCCCTTGGATTGGGCTTGAAATGAAAAGTGGACTGTCGTAGAGACCATTGGTTATCAGCCCAACTGGGTCATGCATTCGATCTCAGTATATCCAGATGGTGAGGTAAAAATAGGCCGAATGTACGGTCTGGTACTTTATTGATGCAAACCACGTCCTTGTGTAGTCTACGCTGTTCTCGAAGAAGGCACATTGATCGTTTGCAGCTACTCTCTGAACGAATGGCAAGTGGGATAGTTCATCTTTCTACATCATTTGTGGCCTTCTGTGAACCCGTCAGTCCAGACAATATGTTATTTTGATTTACAGGCACTAAAATGCACCGAAACCTGTTCGTCCCATGCTTTAATCGATCGTTCCATCTCACCTTACTGTGTTTTCCCCTTTCGTGCCCAATGCCTATACTTTTCTCTCTGAGCTAATTTTGCAACAGTATTACTGGAGGATATGGTCTAAGATAGAAAGCTTGTCCATGTGATTTGCTGAAAAATGGTGGGACTTGAGCTGAAATGTGCAGTTACTTCCGCTAGCTTCTCTGCTAGTTTGGACCAGCGGAGGCTGACGAACTTGATAATGAAACGGTTGCAGTATACCACGTACTGATTCCCTACCTTGCTGTTGTATGACCCCAGGTGTCAAAAGGCTGAAAGGTGAAACGACAAATAAGTGCATAATAGCCTCAGTTTGAAGAAACGATTGGTATGGCATTAGCCTGTCCACGGATGGTTGATCAGTTAGCCGGTGACTTCAGCAATGCGCTTGCAAACCAACCATCGCGTTCATTTAATGACTTCTAAGTGATTTTTCAGGTTGGTGGGTTTGTGTCACTTTATGCGTCTATTACATACCAAACATTACAGGGCAGACTACAGTTATCCGCGTTTTTTTAGATTGCTGGTACTGCCAAAGATACGAGTGAGTTTGGTCATGTAGGAGACGTGTTCAGCCACACTGCTGATGTGAGCGGATGTGTCTGGAATAAACATACGAGAATGTACCACGCAACAGCTTATGTTGTAGATATCCCTGCACCATAGACTGACAGCCACCATTTACAACTAGCTGTGATAGGGACGAGACTCGAGAATCAGTGCGATGGGTATCGATGTATGGAAATCGGGTGAATAGGTGTACAATTACTTCATGCACTGGCAACAAGGGCAAGCTAGTGCAGGTCAGATAGAAGGGCGGTAAGGAGAGATTATCTTATGACTGAGAAGCTGATGAATGCAGCGTTGAGATCCAGAGATTTCGAAGAATTCTCGGTTATGGGCAACGGGATCAGCAACGGCGCCAGTCAGGCTTTTGTTATACCTGCACTCACTCCCCCCATACTCACCCCTATGCTCACTGGGAGCGACAAAGTTGGATACGCTTTATCCTACAAGAATTGACTTGTTTTATTGCGCAGTTGGGCAGTACACAGAAACTGCTCAAGACAAACTGAGCTGAAAAGGTCGGTTTGCCTTGTTGATGTGCTTCGGTGTGAAAAAGAAAGCCTTGGTTGATAAAAAATACACACTGAGTTACACCACAAGACAGAGGAGTTCATCGGAAGGGAAGTCATTTAAAGCGTAAGGACACTATGTCTTATTCTACTCCTGTGTGGAGATTTCGTCCTGTAAGTGAAGTTAATCTATGCTGAAAAGCCGAGAAACACTGTACAGCTGTTTCATCCTTAATGGGAATCATCAGCAGTGCGCATC
>NW_008751706.1:1260777-1265513 GCF_000715545.1 Opisthorchis viverrini
TAAGTGTTCAAACTACTAGCCGGGAGGTCGCGGGTTCGAGACTCTTTGGAGTTTCGTGAGGTGCGCACTGATCAGGATTCCCAATAGGGATGAAGCAGCTGTACAGTGCTTCCCGGCTTTTCAGCATAGATTGGCTTCACTTACAGGACGAAATCTGTACACGAAAAATCCCAAATCTCCTCAGACTAAGAACTACTCCTATGTGTTAATCAGCAAGCGCGATCTGCCAACATTTGTAGTGGATGGTATAAACTTGATGCTAGTGAACTTTGTGTATTTTTGCATCGTTAGCGGCAAAAAACCACCCTTGATTCTTGGTGTAGTTGGGTTTAATGGAGTATCAATGCATGAACCTTCGGTTGCAGAACAGGGCGAAATTGTTCTCAGTATTAACTCGAAGGTTTGTTGATGGACATCTTGTGTGGTGTAGTTTTAATGGAGTAGCAATGCATGAACCTGCGGTTGCAGAACAGGGCGAAATTGTTCTCAGTATTAACTCGAAGGTTTGTTGATGGACATCTTGTGGATTTAAACCTGTCAGCACGACAGTCCCATATGTCAAGCGGAATGCCTGGTGACATG
Organism: Opisthorchis viverrini; assembly: GCF_000715545.1. Taxonomy (NCBI): domain Eukaryota; kingdom Metazoa; phylum Platyhelminthes; class Trematoda; order Opisthorchiida; family Opisthorchiidae; genus Opisthorchis; species Opisthorchis viverrini. The sequence continues at coordinate 1,261,360 of NW_008751706.1, forward strand.
GAGATCACCTTGTTCAAGATGAATAATGCTGGAACACAAGAACCCAATCTAGAAGCGCAATAACAAGATGTAGAGAGAATCACCCAAAAACTGGGCACCATAGATGGATGGATGGCGTAGAAGGACGCAACGTGTAGAGAATATAACGGATCAGAAATACTTCACCGCAAATACTTTCAACAAAAATATTGCTGTGCTTTTTTTAGGTTTCAAGACATCCACAGCAGTCAAATGCTTTCGAAGAATACACCAGCTTACGTCATGCTGAAGACACTGTGGTAAGTCTGTTTACGGTGAACTATGACTCTTAGTGAAGGTGTGCTTACAGCACGAGTTCTTTCATCCTCATAAGTTTGATTGGGTTGGTGATGAGAATCGCATAAGCGAACTTTTGGTTGACAGTTTCAGACTCGTTTCCACGAGGAAAATGAACCTATCGATAGGTGTATAGGGGTTTTATGGATATCTAGTTTTTAATCAGCTTTGTCGATTATCAGGTGAATCGATTGCCAATCCAACAAAAGTTTCTGGCCATTCATCACTCGTCAGATAGGCGCCTGGATAAACCAACAGTTTGAATAAAACTGCTCATAGGTTTTCTGAAATTTCTACCACATTCCACTACCAGTTTCGGTTTTCTTGGTGCTCATCGGGTGAGTGCAATCCCCGGGTTCATGTCAATCTTATGTCTTGACTGAACCTAAATTGTACGAAATTCGCAAATTACACTCATCATCGTCATCATCATCATCATCATCGACAGCATGACACTAGTGTTCAGTGCCGTAAAAGTGCTGGGCCTACAAAGAGGCAGTTATTAATGAAGTGGGGAGAGAAAGATGGCGTCAGAAATAGCCTCTTTTCGCTTCCCCGCCCTGCTGTATGCAGCAAGTAAGGCGACCCGGTTGACGGCACCACACGACGGCCAATCTGGTATGAGAGTATTGTTAGTTGTGAATGTCATGGTTATACGAGGGCTGGGATACTTCCAGGGTGCCCACACGTGGAGGACGATTAGGGTCCTCAACCAAAGCGCTTGACTCAAAAATCTTACCACAACGCAGCGGTGTTTGGCGAGAAATGCAAATGCACTACCATTTCTACGGAAAAAGTCGTCTTATGTTCCAACCCCCAACCTGGAGGGCCAAGAGACTGTGTTTGTCAGACCTCTAACCTGGTATGAGTATCGCGGGGACATCCCCAGTAGAGCTTATTGGGTCGCTCAGGTGCCCAAACCGTCACACCACGGTAAGGTCCAGTCCCTTCGTGACAGGGAACTTCACTCGTTTGTAAACTAATTTGGTTTTGAATAAAGACATGCCTGGTCCCCGGCAGAATCTCTCGTTCGTGATGTCTTTCAACTGTGTTTGCCACGGTTTTTCTACAGCACATCCAGCTGAAGAACGTCACAATCGAGAGATCCAGCTGGGATTCAGTTAAGTCTTCCGTTTAAGCTAATTTGGTGTTCAGACCAGACTACTTCTCGAAAGAAATGTTTGCATTCAGCTGAAATGTTTCTTATTTATCATCCTACTTTGAACTCCAAACCGGACCAGAGGAACTCAAGCATCATTTCGACCGGTTTGGAGTTACTATTCTTGCCGTATTTGTGAACCTGTTGTAGCCATGTACATGGTTTTCACTCCATTCCTCAGCTTCACATGCCCCCAATATCTGTCGATCCAGCCTATATTGATTTCACACCCACGGATGCTTTGATTACGAAGGCAGTCAAGTGTGTGTTTCACCATAAGGAGGTGGTCCAACTCGGTCTAGATGTCACGGATAACAAATTCGGCCTGAAACGTAGCCTCGTTGTTCAAAATCACACGTCTCAAGCTATGCATTTCAAATGGACACCTCAACGAATACTCAGGCTAGCGGACGACACTGATTCATTCAACGATATCTGTGCGTCGCCATTCCACGAAGAATTTTCAATTGAGCCATCAGAAGCTGAGTTGCCTGGCCAAGGATCTTGTCAGTTCACTATTACTTTCCAACCAGTAAGTCAACCGAGCGTATCTGATCGATGTATTAGTTGTGAGGCTTTTGGGAACAACAGAAGAGCTACCGGATTGAGAAAAGTTATGCTACTGATCTCATTCATATTATACAGAGTGTCTCATAATAGACACAAAAAATAATACCCTGTTAAAACTTCAACATTAACTCAAACATTTATTATTTTGTTTATATGTACATACACACATTATGGATGTTGAAAAAAACCGCCCCTTCCTTCTATGACAAGTTGGAGGTGGTATGAGATGTGAGACACAGCATGTTTAACTTCAAGCATCACACATGTACGCTCCTCTTCAATTCTTGCTCTTAACTCCACCAAATTCCTCGATTTATTTTGATGATATAAGCGAGCCTTGATCATTCCTCAAAACCAATAATCCAGAGGTGTGAGTTCGGGTGACCTTGCAGGCCAAAAATTTGGAAATCCACGAGCAATGACCCTCTCATCAGAAAATTGCCCTCAGAGGTAAGTTCTCACTTGGTTTGAGTAGTGGGGGTGGAGTGCCATCTTGTTGAGATGAAGGTGGCGCCTCATAATACGATGCGCGTTGGCGCGGGGAATGCCGGTCAACTGAGACACCTGAGTTATTGACGAACATGCCATGTTGCTCTGGGACTGAAGTTGCTCGACGACATTCTGTACAATGGGCGCTTTTTCATCACTCACAGACTTTCTCCCTTTGCCAGAAAAATCCAAAACAGATCCAGTGGACTCAAATTTCGCAATCAAGCGTGTAATGGTCGACACGGTGAAAGGATCTTTGATGAGACCATGTTTGGTTTTGTAACCACGAAGTGCAGCGGTGGCACTTTCACCAAGGGGATAATAGATTTTCACAATTTCAATGCGCGTAACCTGAGTTATTGACAAAGAGGCCATGGCGCTCCGGAACTAAAGTTGCCCGACGGCATTCTGTACAATGGGCGCTCTTTCATCACTCAGAGACTTTCTCCCTGTGCCAGCAAAATCCAATACAGATCCTGTGGACTCAAATTTCGTATTCAAGCATGTAATGGTCAACACGGTGAAAGGATCTTTGATGAGACCATGTTTGGTCTTGTAACCACGAAGTGCAGCGGTTGCGCTTTCACAAGGGAATAATAGAGTTTCACAGTTTCAACGCGCAGACAAATCTCCTTTATGTGGCTACTAATAAGAAAGATTTTGTTATCCTTCCTCTGATTGGCTGCGTTTGCACATCCAATAAATTTTGCGTCTATTATGAGACATCCTGTGCATTAAGTACTCCCACAAGAGAAAACATTCCTTTGCTCTGGAGATTCGGGTAGTATGGAATCTCCCGTTGTCGCTCGCCGTCCCTCCCAGGGTGACAGATCCCGGAGGATGGACGATTTGTGGTTCCACAAAATGATTTACTTGGGCATTACGTCCCTGTATAAAAATTTTATTTGATCATATGTTCAGAACTGTTATTGTCCCAATCAGTGTTGATGCACTGTATGTTCAAATTAACAGGCTTTTTGCATACAGCTGCATGAAGTAGGACGTTAGTTGAGGTACCAACCGTTCCAGCAGGCCAAGGGGTAAGATGGAACGAAGGGAGAAAAAACGCCCGACGATTAGCTGTTTGTTGTGGCCCCAATAGTTACGCTTTTTTCATTATTATTCTACTTTGTATCCATCTAACCCAAGTCCCCAAACCACGGGCGAAAAAAACTGGGGCAACCATACCGGCCCTACATCAATTTTACGATTTTTGCAGCCAACGGATGGTTCTACTTTGCAAAGTATCTGAGAAAAATGTCCACTGACGATGAACTTGTGTCCTGGGGTAGTCTCACAAGATAGGGCATTAGTAGATCTGCCACAAAGGACCAACGTGAACAGCTCGTTGGAAGAACTTTTATCTCGGCCAATTCCTTACAATGAGGACAGTGGATTAGTTACTAAGGTCATGTGAAAGTTATCCAAATTAATTCGACCCGTCTGGGTTGTATAAACACAGTACATACACAATCATCTATTTCTTTCCCATTGGCTCCTTTCGATGAGCATAACGGTTTTGGTATTTGGAAAGTCCATTACTGTATCATCATCATCATCATCATCCTCACCATCATCATCATCATCACCATCATCATCACCAAATCATCATCACCATCAA
>NW_008751706.1:1265552-1275047 GCF_000715545.1 Opisthorchis viverrini
TCATCATCATCATCATCATCAAAATCATCACCATCATCATGATCATCCTCACCACCACCACCATCATCATCATCATCATCATCATCATCGTCATCATCATCATCATCGTCATCATCATCAAAATCATCACCATCATCATGATCATCCTCCTCCTCCTCCTCATCATCATCATCATCATCGTCATCATCATCATCATCGTCATCATCATCATGATCATCCTCCTCCTCCTCCTCATCATCATCATCATCATCGTCATCATCATCATCATCATCATCATCATCATCATCTTCATCGTCATCGTCACCTGTAAGAACCTCGTATTTGTCGTACAGTGGTTGTAGCCGCCACGGTTTCGTACATCGATGCTTCAAGGAGGTGGGGTGGCGGGAGCTGATAAATTGGTGCGTAAATACAGCACTGTAGGTGAACTGTTAAGTGGAGGGATTGGGAAGGGATCTATGCATTACTTACCGATCCGATGCACTTTTCACGCCACATGACGATGGCTTTTGGAAGTAAAACCGAATTAGCGAAATACATTCATTTGCAAATATATTTGGTTTTGCGAGAAAGTCACCTGAAACCCAGCTGAATCTCTTGTTTATGATGTTTTCTAAACGAGAGTTTCAGCTGGGTCCCTGGTGAGTCTCCCGCGAAACCAAATTGGTTTGCAAATGAATGTACTTTGCTAAGTTTGTGAAACTTGGTTTTAAGTAGAGCATAAAGTTGACGGACACTCTGGGACTGCGCCTACCCGATGAGCCGCAGGAAGTGAAAAAACCAGTCGTGGACCACCGAAATATTTTCAGTGTATAAAACCGAATTACATTACGACCATAGTTGTGATTTCAACATCCAGTCACGGGAATGTGTATGATAGTTCCATTTACAGGCAACGCATGATCAGGAAGGTAGGTGCACATGCCGCTCGTCAACAGGGAGCGCATTTGGCTTGGTGGTTTTTATGTGGAATACTTGCCGCAGGAAAAAACCAGTCGTGGGCCACCGAAATATTTTCAGCAACCTTACGCGTATAAAACCGAATTACATTACGACCATAGTTGTGATTTCAACATCCAGTTACGGGAATGTGTATGATAGTCCGATTTACAGGCAACACATGATCAGGAAGGTAGGTGCACATGCCGCTCGTCAACGGGGAGCGCATTTGGCTTGGTGGTTTTTATGTGGAATACTTAATATCGCAGCTGGTTTCCTGAATTAATAGGAGCAAGGACACAGGAATACAGCAAGTTAGTGGTTGAGTTCGTTCCATCTCCGAAAGGTTTTGGTTTTGTGAAAATTTGGCTCTGGTCTCCACCCAACGGAAGATTTGGTCGCGGAGTCCGTAGCACAACAGTGATTAGAGAAGGAATTAAGTATATGGGACCAGAAAATCAGAGTTAATGCTCACTGTGGAAAAAATGAGATGTCAGGTAAGGAGTTATCCAAACCACACACCTCTAAAATAAAGAAGAATGACGTAGAAGGATTCTGAATCGAGAAAGCCAACGAGCGTTGTCAAGATCTTTTATCGGTCGGTGGTACTGTGGAGTGATCCTATCAGTTTTTCGCACCGGTTTCCTAGGATTTTTAATTTTTTAACCAGGGTTCTTGCAAATTCCGGACTACATTTCCAAGTGAATCAGTCACCAGGGGATGAAAAGGCAACTCGAGATAAAGCTGTGACTGAAAACATTGAATTTGATGTCATTTTGTCTTCAGCTAGAATAAAAAACGCTTTCTACCCTACCGCTGGCGACCTGAGTGGACAAGCAGTGCTCAGTGCTCTTCGATTTCTGGTAGCAAACTGTTATTCGCCGGTGGACAACAAAATGTCCACTGTGCGCCGTCACTCATTTGAAAAGCAAGTAAAGAAGAACGGACAAAGCAAGAGTCCTCGGAACCCAGGAGGACAGTCAAGAAATCTATGATCTCAAAGCAGACCAGATGGACCCCAAAAGAATAATAGGAAAATGCTGGGATCCCGTTGGCTTAAACTCTGTTTCACAGCTACACTAAATTTGTGCGGCACTTCCGTGCAACTTCGTCAGAAATGTAACTTTGCTATGGATTAAATGAGTCCATGCAAAGATGGGTCATTTTATTACAGATATGTATATATCTGTAATAAATATTCTGTAGGGTGACCCTCCAAATGTGGAATACTGCACTTTATTTTGTTTAAAACTGTACGCCATATCAGAGGCCAGTCAAACGAATGCATCTCACTGTTGTATCATGGGCGCCCGTCTATTGGTTACGCCTGCACTGAGCCTGCCAGACTACGCGATAGGGAGAAGACAGAGAACTGGGGTCACGGCTGTATTGTCAGGACAAAACATACAGAGCCCCTGCGTAAATATATAGGGTGACCAAATGGCCAAATATGGTCGTTTGCTTGTTCGTTCGGTACAGTCAATGGCGGTGTTCCAATCTTGAGCCATTTCATCCCAATCCACTGGTCTTATGTTGCGAAGCCATGTTTGGTCAGCTCCGCCAACGCACCTGCTTTCCGAAAGTGTCGTACCGATGGTGACCTTGAGGATGCGTCGCTCTCAGCACATGTTCTTTTTCCATGTCTGGGTTCGTCCTGACAGTCCCCATCTTGCTTGCTGATAATCAACTGTCGTACAGTGACTAGACCATGTATTCATATTTTCTGGTGATGAGTAGATTCCAGCGAGCAACTATATGCAGCTATCGAGTTTTGCAAATAAACATTTATAGTGGACACTTAGAATGAGATAAAGTACACTAAAGACATCCACAAAAGTCATCCAAGAATCAATTTTCCTCTTGAAAGCTACTCAATAGAGTATTCGTCGACCCCAATTCAGTTTGCTGTATCATTGCTTTGAATTTTAGTTAGCTTCAAGTGCTCTTTTTCTGAGTGTCTTTTTTGTGGAAACTTTCTCCAGAGGATTATTTTGGGCATCAAAATATGCTTCAGCTTTCTGAGGGTTGAGGAATTTCTTACACGGTTGTAGAGAAAAGCGGTCTCCTGTAACTCCAGTTCCCCGGGTGTGAGCTGAAGTTAGCGAAATTTGACTAAACTCAGTAGAGTAATTCCAGAAATGAGATAATCTGAAAGCCCGCGGCGACCACTTTTCCGAGAAACGGCTGACTCGCTTGCCATTCTTTTCTCTTCTTGTTACGAAAAAAATTTTTCTCGGACTGTCACGGGTCAAGCTTGTACGCTAGCCTGTTCTAGCGAAGTGCGGTGACCAAATACCTCGGCCTCATAAATCGTAACCAAGTTCTTTGTCTGACAGGTCGTTCTGAGTTGGTCTTCTTTAGTCTGTCGGCTTTGGTTCTTTTTACTTGAGAAAGAAACACGGTTATTTTGAGGTAACCAAGACTGGCTTCAAAATACCGGAGGTGAAAGATTCCTCAATTCCAAATCAAAAATAGCCTGGATAAACGAGTCTTTAAGATCTGCATTTTTTCTACTCAGTTTCTTACAAGAGTCCTGGATTTTTTCGCGCATGCAGAAACAAAGTGGATGTCTTCTCTCATCTGACCTATCTAAGTGCGTTTCCAATGAGGTATTCATCAATTGATCCATTTCTTTCTTCTAGACCCGACTGGGCCAGTTCTTCTTCCACGAGTTCGAAGGATTCGCCTCATTCCGTGCTTTTAGAGATTGCAGCCTGACCGATTCGGACTGTGTAGTGCCACCGATCTGCGTCATAGTTCACTGTTTTGGTGAGTTGCTTACGTGATGGATTCCCTTAGAAGTATGGACGATAAATTGCAACAAAATGAGTAATTTTCCAACGTTGTTGTTACTAATGAATTCGGAAACTTCCAAGTATACTCAGACGGTAAAGAATTTAGTCACATTTTACTGTGACTCACTTCATACCCTCAAACCACTGAGAGATTGCTGACCAATAAGCAAAGATCCTGATGTGATTTGATGAAAACGGATTGGTTTCAAGTAGAAGATAGGGTTGACGGAACTTCAGGGACTGCGTACACCTGATGAGCCCTAAGAAGAGCGAAGCCGGTCGTGGGCTATCGAACAGTTTTCAGCAACCTTGTGAGTAGTTTCCCTTATGAAAATATCGTGCCAACTGAATCATGAGGCGGCCTGTGTGCAGCACATTCAGTTGTGGAATATCATAAACGAGAGATTCAGTTAAGTCTCCCGTGAAAACCACATTGATTTGCAAATGAGTGTAACTCTCGAGAAAAAAACAGCTGTTTTCTACCCAAGCTATAAACGGGGACTGAACGGAATGATTCAACAATTACCCCTTATGTGAACAGCCGATAGCAAATACACTTCGTTTTACAAGAACCCCGCAAGATGAGATAATCGTGGCAGTAGGATGTTGATTGCAAACCTCTGACCGAATGATGTCAAAATGATTCCTCCTCAAGTAGAACTCGGGGACTGCGCCTACCTGATGAGCCCCAAGAAGCGAGAAACCGTCGACGAATTTTCAGCAACCTTGTGAGTAATGCATTACAAAAACGGATTATCTTCTTTCTCGAGTGGCGCTGTTGAATACACAACTAGATCTTTCTTCCCACAGATACGTAGAGCTTTAGCTTAGTTTTCATTTAAAATGCCCGAGACCCATTTGTAGACAGTAGACTAACAACGACTGTAAACGTGAGATTGAATTAATGGTAAACATTCTGTTCTATTTCTTGTTGAATTTTATCATAAACCTTTTGATTTACCTTGATAACTTTCAGGAAACACGTTCCAGAAAAACGAAGAACCATTTTTGCCGAATTTCACGCTCGATAAGGGTCGAATAAAACTGCCCCGAGTGGATTCCTGGGGAGTGATCTTCGACACAATTTCGCTCAGGAATAATAGCGACTTACCGCTGTTGTTGGAACAAACAAGTACTGCGTTGGATCCTGAGAAGGCTGATCAGGGACTGAATGGGTCTGTCCTCAAGTAATGATGTATTGTTTTAGCCTACATTTTGCTGTTGATCATGTCGGACTTACTATACTACTAACCCTGATAATAGTAATGATAATTGTCCAGTTGAAACACCCTGTTGATGAGTAGCTGGCATACCAACTGAGGGAAACTAGAGAGCTAAAATACTGACAGGTTACTCAAGCCCATATGGAAGTCCTGAGTTCTATACAGGAGGAGGCCAAGTTATCAGAACTCTAATGTCTCGTGAGTTTTTTAAATCAATACTTAAGCCCTAACACACATGGAATGTTGAATCGACTTGTTCGTTTGCTGTCTGTTTGTCAATCACAATGTGACATTTGTTGGCCGTAATAGAGTGCCAATGCACCTACACTTTTACCATCATCACATGTTAGCTGCACTGATATGATGCTAATTGATGGCTAAACGGTGATAGATTTATACTACTCACTAAACTTGTTTTTTTCCAGAACGAACTGTTTTGTCGTCGCCATTTCCTTTAACCAGTCACACGAACCTAAAATTGAAGGCAACTTTTCAGCCGGCCGATATCAAGCTCTCCTGGAAGAGAGTCGAACCAAAATATTACTCTGCATTGCCTTTGTTCTTTCGTGCTGTTAACTGACTTCCCCAGGTCACTTTTGCGTATTAGGGAGGCTTGTCTGTTGACTGATATGTAATTGCGATGGGGTCCGCAGAGAGTGGAACCGGCAGCATCCAGTAGGACCAGAATATCCAGCAAACTCAGCTGCGCTGGTCATTAGGTATCTTTGCGTATTCGGAAGGCTGGTCTGTTGACTGATGTGTAGTTGCGATGGGGGTCCCCAGAGAGTGGAACCGGCAGCATTCAGTAGCACCAGACTCACCTGCGCTGGTCATTACCGTCTTCCTGGATGGGGACCCCGAGACGGACCATATCAATCGTTGGGGACATTGTCAGACCTGGTCCAGTGGCGCCCTTAAAAACGCTCTTCCATCCAAGCCATTACCTTCCATGCTTAGCTCCCTTCCTAATCCCCCAATTGACAGTCCACTGATAGTGCTGTATTTACACACCAACATATCGGCTCCCGCCTTCAATGCGCACCTAAGTACCCCACCTCTCCGAATCGTCGGTGAAAGAAACTGTGGCAGCTACAACCACTGTATGACAAGTCACGATGGAAATCGAAACTTTTCTACAAGGCGGTCTCCTCAAAGTTTCTTTTCATGGCTGTTAGGTTGCCTGAAATAAATTTAGCCTCTTGAGGATCAGAAATTCCAGTGGACCGTCCATGAATGTATATTATCTAGAGGAACAATGATATATCTGTATAAGCTTTTACGCAGATTTATTCTATTAAAACTGCCATGTTTTGCTCGTCAGGAAACAAGGATCCTCAACCATCATTGTTGAATGTATCAAGCTACTGAGAGCATGGCTTAGGTAGCTTCCCGCAAAACATTGAAATAAACCGTTCTCCTTCTGAATTTCATGTGAAAAGATGTGAAAACCAGGCGCAGACATGTAACTTGTCTTTACTTGAGTTTATGTGGACAAATTTCGTAATCGTAAAGCTGTAACACCCTTTCGGTACCTGGCTGCCATGCCACCCGACGGAAGCACGAGGGGTGGGATACTGTCAGGTCGCTCAAGCCTAGACAGGAGAAGTCGAGAGGCAGAGGTCGGGTTCGTACAAATCTGTCACACGTCAATCATTCTTCCGGAATCTTTGCCAAATTTCCGCGTTTCTCACTTCAGTCGGTCGGTAACTCGAATCATTCCTCCAGTCCAAATGATACCACCAAAGACCTTTGCGGTGTTGGTAATACGGCATGATGCAACATGTCTACAGCCGACAGTTGAGACATGTGGATCAGACGTAGGATTTACCGCACAAGGCCAGGTTACCCTATGCTTCAATCGGAGGCCAGAATATCAGATGGTGAGTTCCATTGATTGTTCAGGTTGGTTATCACTTGATTATCCATGCGCTCGTTGGATTCGGGAAACATAAGCTTCAGTTGTTCACTATCATGATCATCATCATCGACAGCACAACAGCAACACCAATGCTTCGCTGCCGTACAACCATGATTTGTTTGGAAGCCTTATTGTGAAGAGAAGAATAAGGGTGGACGGAAAGGTACGTAGTGCTGGCTTACTGCAATCATTCCGAAGTGCCTACACCTCCAAACACTCATTCAGGTGATCTGGATAAAAACTGACAATGAGAACGCCACTGCATTGATTAGCAGCCATATTTTGCAGCGTCTCCAACCAGGCGCAGTGAGGATCACACGGTCCCCATCCTGGAAGCCGAGTGGCACCGAGAGCACCCAAGCGTTTCGTGATCTCCTTCATACTCCTCTGCCAAGTCAAGGGTTGGCCACCTGTCTGCTCCCGATACTCTGAGTTGGGTATGGAAAACAGCACTCTCTTCGGCAAACGTTGGCCAGGCATACGCAACCCATGTCCCATCCAACGCAGCTTCTGGTGCTGGACACCTTCTTCAATGAAAGTACCCGTTGCACAACCGACAACTCGCTTCCTTAATATACTTGCCCCTAGCTTCAAAGTCATTCTTGCTTCTGAGGAACGATGAACTCATAAGCACATCCCAAAGTCTTTGATTATAGTCTCGTAAATTTGCACGACCCAACAGATGGTGTTTGTGTCCAAGTGACCTTGAGTTGATGCCAACCACCGATTAATCGTACAAATAGACGCCAGCCTAGATTTGAAAGGCCGGAGACTGTTTTGGAGCATGTGAATTTAGTACAGCGGGGGTTACAGGGAGAAGTTCGGCGAGGGAGCACGCATAAACCCATCGGTGAGGCCCAACCACACTGCTGAACTATTAAGTTCCCCCACCAATTACTTGTCTGCCGTCGACAGAGTTGCTTTTGGGTCTCAGGTACACTGATTCGCCACAGGGCTTCTCGGAGCTGCTCAGTAGCTCAAATTCAACGATATACTGGATAATTTGACGATTTTTACCTAATGAGGAGGTACTTGCTTGCCAACTGTCACCGTATATTCCCCCCCTTCAGCGTTACTCGTCAATCATTCACCATGAACAGCAAACAGCTGGTGATAGAGCATGCTTCTAGTGACTTTATAAGCAGCATACAACGTACGAGATGCGTCAAACTGCCGGCTAAAATGTAGCACAGGATACAGAAGCATATTTTATATCTTACGATTTTTTCTTGTAGTGATTTGACCCTAAGCTTTTCGGACGATCACAAGCTCTGACGAGGCTCTGTATCAATTTCTTGCAAAAGTGATCCGGCAGAAAGATCCAACAAGCTGTCTTCATAGCGAATTTCAGTATATTTCAATCATTTAGTCAACAACGCCCTCCGGTAGTAATCCATTAAGTTTAGAGACTCTAACATAACGTCGACTAGGGTTGATGTCCTTTACTGAGCTGCATCTATAAAATTCACTGAACTTCAACATCGTTCCTGCGGATATTCCATCGGACTTGGAGTTAGCTGTTGACGTGGAGAGAGGTTCACCCAGTCACCGTTTGTTTCATTCTCCGTAACACTTTTGTCAACCTGCTCGCGAGCTATATTGGTACTTCTTAAGTGCCAAGTTATGTTTCAGAACTGTTGATCTCAAGCAGTTTTCGTGACAGATAGGACGAGTTTGAAGTTTTCCAATAGTAACTACAATTATTCATCTAAAAGAGATGACAAAATCGTCATCCTAGTGTGAGGATATTGGCAGTTTTCAATGGAGATTTTGTCCTATCAGTGGAGCCAGTCTGTGCTGAAACGCTCAGAAACACTGTACCGTTGGGTTATCCTTGTTGGGGATCATCGGCAGTGCTCAGATCACGGAACTCAGAGGGTGATGACGTCTCAGATGGAAGTTTCACTCATCGTGCAAATCTGCAACCCATGAGCCACCTACAGATTGATGCTCGTTTCAAGAGAGTTTCGTGGATGCGCACTGCTGATGACTCCCGTAAGGATGCAACAGCTGTTCACCGCTTCTCGGGTTTTTTTTGTATAGGTTAACCCCAACGTTAGGACAAAATCTCAGTTGGGAATTGTACCGTCCATTGCTTCCATTATTCTCATGCCCCGTTGAAATCCCCGAGTGATCGACTAGAGAATTCTGTTCAGTCTGCTCATCCTGGCAGCTTTGATGGCCAGGTGAAGTTGATAGACGTTTTATCAACGCTGGGACAAAAGATGAAAATGTGCGTTATTTATTGCTTCAAAGACACATTTTTCTAAAGCTGAAAGGTCATGGATACAAAACACGTAAAACAGAAATCTTACTTTACGGATGTGAAACCTGCCCCATCGATCTGAGGACTTTTAATCTTCAACTCTCTGTTTCCAAATGCTTTCGTAACTCAGCAGGAATCAACTGGTTATGACTTTACTTGACGTCCTTATGTGTACTTCGTAGCGAACCGGAATCCATTGAGCAGCAAATAGAACTTATCGGCTTGGATTTCAGGACACCTACTGCGTCCAGTATTTGCACTAAGTCAACCCTGTTTCGATGTTGTGCTCGTACGTTGGTCTTTTTGTTCCTCCAAGATATAGACACACTGTCTGTAATCACTAAGACTATAATA
>NW_008751706.1:1275858-1283079 GCF_000715545.1 Opisthorchis viverrini
GTGAACACGTTCGCCTGCTCAGACGTGGGTTGGTGGAGTAGTGGTAACACACTCAACTCAGATGTTCGGGGTTCAATCTCGGCACGGTCATTTGATATACACTGCTGTTGAGCTCTAATAAGAGAGAAACTCGAGTCCAGTGCCACCCTTTGATGTGGACTAACCAGAATAATTGCGTCAGAACAGGAGGACGACCGTTTGATTGAGTGGTGACTACTGAAAAAGTTCGCTGAATACTCGCCAGGTTGATAAACCTCAGAGAGCGTACCTACCTACCCTTGTATCTAGTTTGGATTTCGCACCCAACTAACAGTCAATCTGTTTCATTATCTTCAACCGATCCATAGACCATACCTGTGGAACTTGACGTTTATCGGCCATGCCTTGCTCTAGAAAACGATGGGCAACTCTACTTTCAACCGACACAAGTGAAGGCCAAATCCTTGCGTCGTTTTGGGGTCATCAACAGATCGTCGGTTGCAACTTCGTAAGTTATTATCTAACACTTATTAAAGAGAATTTTTCGGTGTAATAGGTCAAACATTGGGCAAGAATATCGAGATGTAAGCTGTGGTATAGCTGTAGCACACTAATAGTAGTGGTAAGAGTGGCAGTATAGTCGTTCATCAAACCTGACCTAATCGCTGTTCGAGATCGCCGTGCAACTGTGATAGACGTCAGCATATTGCTAATTATGAGGAAACTTTGCATAAATGCGACAAAACCTTTCCTGAAATCTAGGAATACTTTTCGTGAGACATTCACAAACTGCCAAATTTAGGAGTCACTTTCCCAAACTATCATCGTGATGATATACCAGACAACTGTTTGTCTGGGAACAGGCATTCATCACAAAAGCAATATTTTTTTGGACTTTTTTTCTGCGGTTTGCACAAATCTAACATCAAAAACGCTTTCAACATAGAGATTCAACCTTGTTTTGGCAATAACTATGCCTGCTTGTTATTCTACGAGCTTAACTTCAAATATATCGGTAAGATTACTTCCACGCAAGCAATTAGCGGTCTGTAGATACCAGATCATGGCGACTGGTCAAACTGGAGTCTGAGGCAGTATTATCTTGAAGACAATTGTGAACAGCTCAACCGTTTAATGCTCAAATGAGTACTCGGTAACACAAGCTGCTCTTACACTTTGGTGTCCAAGTAAGGTTCATCAAGATTCTGTCGTAATGCCAATCGATTCATCTCAACCGCGGTGGTTTGTTCCCACAAAGTTCGGAATTCGATGTTAAATAGTTCCAATTCTGGAGACCCAAATCTACATCCTAACCATGAAAATTTGGGTTAAAAAGGCAACCACTTAACAATATGTTTATTATTATTTATAGCTCAAAATATTCTTCCAATCTACTCCAGATTTAAATGGCACATTCCCAGTGAACACCGGAAGCAGTTGCTCGTGGAACCTGTCGAAGGAACCATCCAACCAAACGAGATTCAAGTAACTAGAGTATTGCCACAATGTTTTTAAAATCATTTCCCGTGTATACGGGTACATACTTTCATTTGAAACGGTGATGGCTATCTGAGTCGTGATTGGTGGATATCTTAGAAATGCTGCTTGTTGCACGGGGTTATCATCCATAGTTATCGTTTTATGCCAGATTTAGAGTGACTAAAACGAAAACCAGAGTCAAATAGGATGTGTTATTTGGCGTATGGAAGACTGAAGAAGGGTTGTATGAGATGAGTGGTGCGATTCACGTGGCGAGAAGGGCTTCACATAGCCTAAATGAAGATGCCACAAATCGAGGATGATAGCTCTTCTTCTTTCGTCAGAACGTAGATAAGTCAACTTGGTGTGCGTCAGAACTTCATGCATACAATTAGTATACACGATGAACTAAACTACTCCGACCATTTGCATACAGGAAACTACTCACAAGGTTGCTGAAAACTCTTCGACAGCCCACGATCGGTTTCAACCTTCTTGGGGCTTATCAGGCAGAATACGATAAATGAGAGATTCAGCCGAGTCTCTCGTGAAAACCAAATTGGTTTGCAAATAAGTGTATTTCTCGAAAACAGTGCAACTTGGGTCCAAGTGGAACATAAGGTTGACGGAAACTTGGGGACTGCGCCTACCTGATGAGTCCCAAGAAGGGCGAAACCGGTCGTGGGCTGTCGAAGAGTTTTCAGCAATCTTGCGAGTAATTTCCTTTATGAAAATATACTGCGATATCTCAAATATCGTAGCGACTGAAACATGAGGCGGCCTGGTGCAGCACATTCAGTTGTGTGGGGATATCACAAACGAGAGATTTAGCTGGGTTCCAGGTGAGTCTCTCACAAAACCAAATTCGTTTGCAAATGAGCGTCTATCGCTACTATTCTCCCATTTTAAAACCACTCGTGTGATCTTCAAAAGGCGTTATTTTACGAGACTTCTTCATCCAAACTGCCTTCCTGAAGATCTTGCAGCAAAAGGGGACACTCTTGATGCAGTCTTGCTGAGTACAGCTATACCATGCACCTTCGCCGCGGCGAAACAACTCTGTAATACTTATATTTACTTCTATGCTACTAGTCACTTGTTTAATATTTTTCGCATCGAAAATCTAGCATCGACAATTTGTTCAGGTAATCAGATTTCCTCAAATATTCGTCGAGATTTGGTTTTCGGAAGCGATCGTTCGGTCGGAACATATTTATATGGTTTTACTTGGAGCAGAACGTCAGTCTTATTCTTCCAACGCATTTATTTCAGTACCACAAGTGGATATTTAGCCCATCCGAACCAGGACTATGTAAGTTTCGACCACAACTGATATATCAGGCTACCGGAAAGGAGGCAAAGCGCAAGCAGCTGAAAGTGATTGCTATGGCGGAACAGGTCACCCTGAAAATCCAGCCTGATCGTATGGTCCTGGAACCTCTGACCATCGGAGCTTCGAAATCTGCTGAGGCAATCTTACACAATTGCACTCTGGTAAGTAGTGTGTTTCTCACCTGCACGTATTCCCTCAAATGTCAGTGGTTTTGCTCTGTATGTGAAGTTCCATAGCGGTTTAGACTATATGGACGCTCATTTTTTCCAACCTATTATGAAGTATTCTGAAGTAATTCATGTAGTAGTGTAAATAGGAAAGCTCTACGCCGCGACGCTGCTGAAAAGCGAACACCAATTAAGCAGTTACAAACTATTGGACAGGAAAGTTAACGTCTCAAATGCACCTCCTTTATAGAAACTGACCATCCTCACGCGTCTTCTTGAACTTTGGTGAATATTATTCGACTGTCATGCAACTGCAAAGCAGTTCCACAAGTTCTGCTATAAACTTCACCTTCCATTAGACGCGAGGCGAAGCTTCGACACGATTACAGACTACTCGCATGCCTCGTCAGTAGTATCCACCGTTACAGGAGGAGTAGTGTACGGCATAATGTATAATTGTGGTACTCCAATCTTTCCGCCATTTACCGAACAACATACTTCGGAAATTCGGACTTTCAGCAGGTTTTTTCATGAGCTGTTGTCGGCGAACTTCAAACTCTCCTCATTTGACCACTCCTCTGTTCATGCCTTTCCTGATGGAGACTGACAGATCGGTGATCTTCTGCTTGTCGAACTTCAATGAGAAACTGGCACCTCTTTCCACGGCAACCGATCAAGGTCGTTCAACCCTATTGTATGTACTTTGCACCACAAAGTGCAAATTTTTGCTGCGATTGCTACAGTTTTTGAACATAACCCTAGGGTGCCATTTCTGAATAACGCCTATTCAGATTAGTAGTGTTCTCCGTGCCTAATTTGGAGTAGTGGGAACATAAAAGTCGGCAAGAGAGAAGAAACTGTAGAACTTTACGAAGAGTTTGGGTACCTTTGGTGCTGTTCACCTTCCATGATGGGGTTCATACGCCCTCCTTTGTGCTTGGCTAGAGACACTTAGCGGTACGGCAGCCAACCGGTATCAGTGACATTTATATGTCACTTTCCATCCAAGTTATCTGGCTGAGTGTAGGAACCTCGGATGTTTACGGTAATCCAGTTCAACCCCATCCTCCCCATACTATTTTTATTTTTCCTCCTACACGTTTTTATTCAAATAACCTGAAGTGACTGAACGGCACAGAAGCATCAATGTTCTCATTTGGCGTTTCTACCAATGGTGTTGATGACTTGAAACTTTTGGTCCTCGGGGCAGTAAGAAAATGTTTCGTGTGGGGGCCCTGCTTCTAACCTCTGACTCAAAAATGTGACCACCGATACATCGGGCAGAAGTGTTTTTATTGGTGGACCCTACCCTGATTTGACCAGTGCATCTCGCGGCAGAGTCTTAGTGACCTCGCCGCTGATGTTGCCAAGTAAACTGGATGCATTTAGAGCCTCATCGAAAACATGGCAATACCTATTTGTGTTTATTTCGGTCGTTCCGGACGACTTGTCTTTGGTCACTGTCAACCTATAGGTGATCAGAGTGTACGGTTTTAGAGCCAGCTTTCTCTAACCCTCGGCGGAAGGCAGCATTGCTGCTTTCATAAATATGGATATGCCAATCACCTGAGGTGAAGACCTCACTACCTTCACATTTGCATTCCAGAGGACAGTACGACTTTACTTCAGACCACCGCGAAATTAGAATACAAGTAATACGGGGTCTAGCTACATTGATTAATCCCTGTCTATATTCTTTCCTATCATGGTTGTTTCCTATGGAAAGAGGTTTCATCCACTCTAACCGCTTCATTTCTTATTCAGTTCCAACAAATAGATTTTTCGAATGAGCTTCGGTGTACAACCAACAGGTTCCCAGTGTATGTATGCTCGTCGGCTGATCGATACTATGCTGGTTATTTCCTTTTTCCTTGTGGTTTGACCAGTTTTAGTGGAATTCATTTCACAAGTTGAAGCAAGGGCTTGAATCCAAGGTGTCTCCCATTGTAGATGAGCACAGGGGAGTAGAGTGGAATAGTTAGTGCTTGAAAGCTTCATATGAAAAATGATAGTTCATGCCGGAAAAGAAAGCTGAACACGTTCAAAATATAGTGGTTCACGTTATACCACTCGACGCCGACACCATGACTCATTCGATTAGAAAAGTCAACCAACAAACCTACAAATATCAGCAACTCTGATATGGCTACATGAGGCAAAAGTCGAGTTCCCCCAGAAAAAATTATTATCTGACTGTAACAAGAAAAAGAGTGTGGAATTCGGTTGTGCGCAATATATTGAACAGTTTGTAAACTTATTGGTAAAAACCCTTTGAGTTAAAATGAATTTTGCGTTTTGAACTCATGTCAGTTTGAATGTACTAACCTTACTGTTGGGGAAAGTTATTACTGTATTAACCCTAACGTGGTGGCCGGGTTTCATGCGGATGCTATCTCAGCGTACTGTGCTCACTCATTTCCACTGAATATGTTGAAATACTTGCGTTTGAGTGACGGTGTAGTGCACACAGTGCCTTAAACAGTGACTTGGCGTTCACCTCGGTGCTTGGGATCGATAACCAGCCTCCCATTCAGGCAGAACCACATTCTTCGCGGCTGAGAGACACTGTTGACCCTAATTCAATGTTCCCTGAAATTCCAATCGGATAGTTGATTACTTCAGCTAATTAGCGACACCTACAATTGCTTACGTATACCTATAGGTGTATGTGTATATGCGCTATATTCTCTTCCCTATTTCAAATCCAGGCCTCAACGTACTTCACACTTTACGCCAAAACAATTTTCAACGATGTGGACGTGGAAGAAAAGGGAGAAATATCCATCGCCCCACAGACAGGATGGCTACCGGGGCTATGTTCAACACCGATCCAGTTCGTCGTGGGACCAAAACGGAAAGGTTCCTACCGGATTCAGTTGTCCTATGAATTGTGGATTCCAGAAAAGGACACTCCGTTACAAGAAACCTGTACTGATAGTAAGTCCGAGCGTCATACTTCATAAAATCGTACTAAGTGAAAGTTTGCTTTAGATCAGGAAACCTCTTGTTACACCTATACACTCATCTGCATACCGGTTTGACGGGAGACTCACCTGGAACCCAGCCGAACCTCCGGTTTGTGATGCTCTGAAGCAACCGGATGTGCTTCACCAGGCCGCCTCGTGTTTCGGTTGGTGCGATATTCGAAATCTCGCCATACATCGTATGGAATGAATTATGACGCATAAACCTGGGTTCCAGGTGGGTCTCCCGTCAAAACTAAATAGGTATACATATGAGTGTACTTCGCCAATCTCATGCGTTTTTTCTTCACGTGAAACATAAGGCTGATGTCTACATTTTAGCTGAATCTTTAGCTTATGGTATTCCCCACAGGAATATTCTGTACAAAGGCCTCCTTGCTTTTCAGTTAAAACAGTAGTCAGGATGTCGAAGTATATACATCTATTCTTATTCTCTAATTTTGCTTTGACCCGTGTGCGAAGTTAGGCATCCACCAGAAACCCCCTGGTTCGTTGTGATGTTATGTGGACGGGAAAGACTTGGAACTCAGTCTGGGATCTTGTCCTGCAAGCAGAGCTGAACTTGTCAGGACAGCTGTTTCGTCCCTCTTGAGAATCGTCGGCAGTTGGTATTTCGCAAATTTTAGTTAGAATGCTATCGTATTCAGCCGTGAGAAGCTGACTAGCTGTGAACTCTATTTGCGACTGAGCACGACGTAGCGCCAAAGATCACTAGTCATCCAGTTTACGCAGCGTTAGCCATTGTTGTTTAGGTCCTCTGGCAACGAGATGACAAGATGGATCAGAGTTTGGGGCGCGAATTTGCTGACCGGAAGGTTGGTGGTTCGAACCTGACCTCTGTCTTTCGACTTTCGCTGTCTAGGTTTGGGCAACCTGGCAATATACCAGCTCTCGTGCTTCCTTTGGATGGCATGTCAGCGATGCACCGAAAGGATGTTACAGCTGAACGATTTGCTTTCCTCTAGCATCGACTTTTCAGACGAAGGGCCCGCGAAACTTGAAGGGATTTTTCAATCTAAGGAACTCATCCGTAGCTCGGCAGTAACCTGAAGACTTTGAGGTTTCAACAGGATTTTCATCCTTCAGGCAGTCAGTCATCCAGCGGCAAAAACAGCCCGGAGCATTTGCACGATACTCTCAAACTGATTAGGCGAAGGGTGAAGAAAAATCAATATGAGGACAAAAATTACTTAGAGTGGTTTTTAGGTACAATTTTCTTGTGACATTTAAAACAAATAAGGAACACTCAAATCTAATTGGTGCTCAGCAGAAGGACAAA
>NW_008751706.1:1283358-1287894 GCF_000715545.1 Opisthorchis viverrini
CTGGCGAATGAGTTAATGACATTTGAAATAAACTAATTACACTATTTTCAACCTTTCTTACTTACCGGTGCAGGTGTGCCGCGGATCGCACTAACAAACCAGGTGACAATAGGAGAGATATCACTAGAGGCCACATTTCCCACGCTAGAAATCGTCGATGTTCAAGGATCTGGCAAACTCAGCACGTTCTCGACCTCAGAACTTTGGCACGATCTTGATATTGATGGGTAACTACTAAGTCTTTGTCCACTGATTTGTTGATAACATCTGTTCCCCGTAGGCTTGTTTACTAAACAAAGAGAATTTCGTAGAAGTTATGTACATCTATTGTTTCTATACAGTCGTCATACAGTGGAACACCTAGAGCAAGTAATAAGCAAGTTATGCCCTTCCGAAGGTAGCGTCCACAGCGTTTCGCCAACTAGTCCTTAGATTGCAAGTCCTGGACGGGGTCTATCCTCAGAGAGGCAAAATGTTTGCTCTTACTACGATGCATTCTGTTCCGACGACTACCGTATTTGGTACCTTCTCATTTTTATGTTCAGTTGTAGCACACTTCCCGTGACTAACTGCCACGTCACTTTTATATCTGCTGATTCGTCAATCTGTGGTATCTGCTGCTGGCCCGCTCTAGTGCCTAGTGCCGGAGAAAAAAAGACTCACAGAAGGGAACACAACCGCTACATTCCGAACAAGCGAGTGCGAGAGCGTGAGTGCGTGTGAGTGCAAGAGCAAAAGTTACAACGTCCCCACGCTATTTAAAGGGGACTTTCTGACATTCCCTTAATGCTATGTCACAAGAAGGTTGATTTCTTTCATGTGGCTAACTAAGAAAGCGTTCTGTGGTCGGTCACATGACCACTTACCGTTCAGGTGTAGCCCTCTTCCGGTGACTAACTGCCACGTCACTGTTATATCTGCTGATTCGTAAATATGTGGGATCTGCTGCTGACCCGCTCCAGTGCCTAGTTGCCGGAAAAAAGACTCACAGAAGGAAATACAACCGGTATATTCCGAACAAGCGAGTGCGAGAGCTTGAGTGCGTGCGAGTGGGAGAGCAAAAGTTACAACGGTCCCACGCTATTCAAAGGGGACTTTCTGACATTAATCCAAGCTGTCTGATAGGCGTTAGTGAACACCCATCAACATCGATCGTGCCTCTATGAAATGCCTGAACGCTGATCACATTTGGTCGTGTTTTTGTGGCGTACATGAACACTCATCAGCTTTTGCTGAATTGATTGAATGATTGACCGGCCTGGATGCTTGCCGGCTTTCCTTTTGCAGACTTTGGTGGAGCAGTAGGTTTCGGGCTCACTGAGGTTACATCCAGGAATCTGACCTTCCTGATAGTCACTCGAAAGAAGCAGGAAGCCTGGGATATCATCACAATGCCCAAGCCTAGTCACAGGAAGTCGAGGTTGGGTTCGAAACGCGGACCTTCTGGTCATTAAATTCGCACACTAACCAATGAACGATCTCCATATACGACCACTTAGTACAATAAAGCAGTTTTCGACCTTGAGAAACGCCAAACAGACTTTTACTCATTGCTACCATATGTGAAGACCAATGATACGTATTTTAAGAATTCAATGCTGGCAACTTGTGGTTACAAAGACACGCTTTATGATGGGCCATATTACATTCCACACTATTCGATCCGACGGATTGTTTAGGCCACTGACTTCTGACGGCTTCACTTCGTGCAGTTGTACTACCGGTGCCAGCTTTTTGTTTACCTGTTCGAATGAATATTATTCTTTTCAACTGTACATAGCATTTGAGTTTTGCTGATTTGTATACAAACTCTGTCGGATTCATCCTTTTAATCGGATATTCTTTTCAACTGTACATAGCATTTGAGTTTTGCTGATTTGTATACAAACTCTGTCGGATTCATTCTTTTGATCGGACCGGATGAGTTTTACTTCAATATCAGACAGTGACATTTTCTCTCAGTAGTTTGAATAAAAGCATTTTGGCATTGCAAAATTTCAGCTCCATAACTTGATAAGGTTTTAAACTATTACAGTATAATGCAGTGTCTGACCCTCCGATGGGGAAAACTCCGTTGTGTGCGTTATCTCGGTCAACAGGTTCAGAGAAACTTATGACTGCAGTAAACACTCGAGCAAATTTGTAGGAGGGATGGATTTGAATTCTCTCAAACTTCTGCAATTCATCCTGACTTGTTTTTCGATATCCATTTCCATTGTTTGCTGTTGAAACTCATGCCTTTCAAAATAAGAGAACTCCAACAATCAGAAATTCAATCGAATATCCTAGAATCCAATCGGAAATCAACAAAACAAGGCATTTCATCAGCACTGGCGTAGTTTAGACTGTGTGCAAGGACACAGTATGTACTGCTAGTGTGTTAACTTCGCACATGGTCGATCTCAAATTTAGCTAAGCACGTGACCCTTATGACTGTCCTCCGGCCAGAGTCTTAATCGTTTAACCGACAACAAAAACGCCAATGAAATCGATTAGCAGACATATCTTGCGGCGTCTCCAATCAGGAGCGATGGGTATCCTGGAAGGCGAGTATTATCATCAGCAGCCAAATGTTTCGCAATTTCTTTCATGTTCCTCTACCAGCTCAATGGTTGGCAACCTCTCTTCTAAAGCTACTCTGAATCGGGCACAGAAAACAGCACTATCATCGGCAAACAATGGTTTGGCATACGCAACACATGTCCCAACCAACGCAGCTTCTGGTGCTGGATACATTCTTCAACGGAAGTACCCGTTGCACAACCGAAAACGTGCTTTCTAACTGCCTCGTTACTGATTCGCCGACACCAACCCACACGAGCTGTTTCTGAGACAACGGTTGTCGAATACCTGAAGACGTCTCAGTTCCGCTGTTCGAATAGGCCAAGTCTCACAGCCATACAACAAAACTGTCAGTACGGTAGCTTGATACACACGTCCCTTGAGATTCAATGCTATTTTCCTCGGAAAGTACGAAATGTAGAATGATGATCCTAATAGGTTATTTGAGATATAATCCAAGACTTAGACTCTTGATGTACAAATTTTTCGTTGTACTTAGTGGTAAACAGAAAGTGATTGGAAACGGGTTGCCTGCAACTAAGTGGATGGTGTGTTTGTCGGGCGAATGCTTTGCGAACACAAAGACTAACTTTTGAACTTTTATACTTCCGATATTATTCAACAAATGATTTTTTCGAAACGAAAACAAAAAATGCTGTGTATGTTACCCTACAAATACGTACCTCCTGTTCTCTCATACAGCCTGAATCACAGCCTTTCTGAGGACCCAACGGCACTGGAACTTGAAGATTCCGCTAAGACTCGCCCAATGTTTCGTGACGATCCAGCTGTGAATGTGGACAGAGGGCCTGTGTTTGATTGGTTTGTTGGTTCCTCAGTAGCCACCATGCAGGATGAAACTGTGCTAGATGAATCCACAGTGGCAACCGAATCACAACTTCATGTTCTGTTTGAAAACAAACGTCCAGTGGATGTTGAATGTCTGTTCCTGTTTCCAAGTGTCTATGTGGTCGATCCACCGTCTTGGGTCGATGATGGCACTTACACCGATGACGAATTACATCACGTGCGTGTCAGTAGCTCGACCTTTTTTGGTTATGTGATTACTTGTCACGGTTTCTTCTTTCAAGGAATGCGTGAGAAAAGTTCATCTCATCGGAATCAACTTTGTGACGAGAAAAAAGCACCAGCTTTCACTTTTACTTTACTACTTAATTGGTTTGTAAATAGCTATAATAGAATAATTTCTGAATCAATAGACCACATTGCATTCCTATGATAATCTGACGCGATGGAATGAAATAGTGATCGTTTGAAACAGATGGCAAGATCTTTAGTATGAAGCAATATTTCTTTCAGTTTCTACTTTCCGTGGAAGAACAAAGGAGAAAAGCGACCTTGTTTTTTATGTGATAAGAACTAAACTTTGACCGCATGGCTACGATCCCCTTCTGGCCCATGCCCTCTTCCCCATTCAGAATGGATTGGTTTTACTTATATACCGACATCTCAAACGAATGTTTCCAGATTTCCTTGCACTGTTCAGAGGGAGAATAATTCCAAGAGATAAGTGAACTTGTCTTCTGAGGCATCGCCACTCAATGAGCCGGTCATCAAGAGTGACCACATTTTGTGATTTCCATTACTGAAGGATATGTGACGCCACGTTCTCTCCAAGCGCGAGTTAACGACAGTCAGTAGTTCAAACAATTAAGCATTAATTGGACTCGAGTTTCGCTGTTATTAGAGCTCATCAGCAGTGCATTTCCAATGGCAAAACCACTAGCCGAGAGGTCACTTGAAGTTTGTAATATACACACTACTGATGATCCCAAGTAGAGATAAACCACCTGTGTTGTGATTAACCCTTGGTTGACTTCAATTACAGGACCAAATTCAGAATGAAAATATTACTTAATCTGTTCACATAGCCTAGAAACTAGCGATCAAATTTTCAGTGTGAATTGGATCTATATTCTCATTGTCGTAACATCTCTCCCTAGACCGTGAGTT
>NW_008751706.1:1288102-1309374 GCF_000715545.1 Opisthorchis viverrini
CAAGCAGTCCTGACTGAAATGGACATGACCCACTCACGTCAGCGATGTTGAGAGACCGGTACCTGTCGCTTTTTTCAGTAAATTATGAAGTCGACGTGGACTATAGTCATTCAAAAGCTGAGAGACGATCCACCTTACTAACGGTGTTTTCTGGCTTATGGTAATCGAAACGTTGGTTTTTAAATTGTGATTTGACTACTCACAAGTAGCTAGAATGATGAGGTAGTTTACGCTAGGAGGCCAAATCAGGTTCAATCGTAAGGGGTTGTGAGAGACGAAACGGGCAATTAAACTAATAGTAGTGTATTTCCCACTGTATGTTTTCTTTCAGCGAAGGGTGGAAAACGATCGACTATTCGATATCTCACCGAGGAAATTTCGACTTCATTCAGGGGAAACGAGGCACGTCCTGGTAACCTACCGTCATAAACTTCCTGGAGCTGATCATCTTCCGGTCTTGATGAAAATAAACGGTGGGCGAGAAATCAAAGTACGTCATCCAAGTCCAATAGTTTTCGGTACAGCGTAGCTTCAAACTGTGTGTGAAGTGACGTCTAATCTAGTCAGCTAGTTTCAGCTGCGCACCGTATAGGAAGCCAAATGGGTGGGATGTCGCTTCATATCAGTAGCGTTTTTTACCATGACATTGTTGTCAGTTCGGATTCGGTAAGTTACTTCGTCTCAACACCGTAGTTTCTCATCCAGATTGACCCAAACACTTGGACCGGACGAGTTTGTCTGTCGCCATACGTTTACAGTTGACCTCACCTAACTAGGTCACAGCTCAGATCATGTTATCCTCCAAAACGTTGGATATATGTTCTTGAAATACGTATCTGTTAGGAATAGTGCATTCAAAACAGCCTATTGATGCCAGTCCTATTGGCTGCTTTTTAATTGGATTACAGACTTTTAGTTCCTGGTAGGGGGACCTGATTATTTTGATGTTGAGTGGAAACTTCCTCTGCTACTGATTGTTTCCTGTGTTTACAATGGTAATTTACTATTCCTGTCATAATGAGTTATTCGTGGAGTGACTTTTGTGCAATACACACACCAAGATGCAACAAGAAGCTGAACCAGTCAGCCAAGAAGAGCGTGACTGTCGGAAACGACATATTCGACGTGCCACTCAGATTCAAGGTGTACATGATAAATACCCTACAGAGACCATCTAAAAAAACAAGCGAAATAGGATGAAGTGCACATTAAACCGTCTACCAACTGTGTCTTCTGGATCATGGGTGAAGATTTTCAACCAGACTACCAAACTCAACAAAAATCAACAACCAAGAAGCGCATCTGAGTTGTTTGTATCTATAACCATTGTCCATTACCGTTCTGTGGTCCAAAAATTGGAGCACAGTAAAACCCCACTCGTTTATCAAGAAGAATGCTATCAGACAAACAAGCCCATTGATCAACCCACTAGCATTGATTTCTGATATCGTTTCCTTACAAAAGGTGCCTCTGCGGCAGAAAATTTAGAGGGTTTCTGCAAACGGAGATTCGGGATGCCTAACCAGAAATTCCAATCTTTAGAAAGTGTTTTCCACCCGGTAACTAGATGTACTAGTGACAATAGAGGGAAGTCCTAATAAACTTGAAGTGACTGGAACGCAATATTTAGATCCTTGACATTACTCTCGGAGCGGGAGTTAGCGTCGGTACTGCGAATCTCTATTTAACATTAACTACTGATAAATAGCCAGTAGTGAGGTTGATCCTGGCTCTCCATACCGAGCCAGGTACCACAACTGCCTTGCGTTACCGAGTGAGGTTGTTATTGTGAGTGAGTGTTTAATGGCCGGTAGGTATTCAGTGAAACAGTTCACCTTTCATTCTGTTTTTGGGTAAATGCCACCAGGTTTTTATAGCATTCCGAAGTCAGTGTGTATACCCCAATGTAAGCGACTCCTAGACGTATGAGAGAGGCATTCATGGTGCCTTCTCCTGGAACAGTAAGCGAACATTAGCAATGTATACAAGCTAGAGCACAATTATGCCGATCGTGTCTTAACATACAACGTTCCTACCTTGCTACAGATTAGGCTTTTCGGGATCACACTGCCACTTACTCAGCCCTACTTGCACTTCGCTCAACGTCGTCACATCCTACCACCAATTCAAATAACGGAAGGGAACCGGGAATCGGGGTGTTTGTATCGGCTGCCCTTGCGCAATCCAAGTGCTCGACGTGTGCAATTCCTGGTGGCTTCACTTGTATTTTCTGACGGGACAAAGCAATTCCAGACGGTCACCAATGAAATCACGACTCAAAGGAGCGATTCGACGGGCCCATTAGAGTGGGGAATACCAGTATTTCGTTGCCTTACCCGTGAGGGAATTGTAGAGCCCGGTGGATTTGGATATCTAGAATTCAACTTTCGACCTTTGGAGGCAGAGACCTATCTAGTATGTCTTGTTCTCTTTTCCATTTTAATTTTTCCATAAGTTGGCCTCCCGTTTGAAGGAATTTGTCTCTGTTAATCAGTATTTGGTATTACGACAATGATTCTATGAGACTGAACTTTGCGAGAAAAAGTTGACTCAGTCAGTGCTTGTGGTCGATAAAAGATTAAATTCGTCGATTTTTGTAAACGTTGACTACCGTGCAGATCGGTTTTCCTAAACTACACATGTTGATCTTTTGATGGAGCCCTGTTTTGGCAACGAATACAAGCCACAGGGCTGAAGTTGGACCCACCAAACTGGCTACCTACTTGGACGAAATAGCCTCTGCAGGGGAACTTTCCGACAACCAGATCTTGTCGAGAGACCTGTCAAAGCTTCTTCCATGGCTTCTAAACTATCAGGTGAAAGATCGAGGTTCACTGCGGTTGGCTGGAAGCTTACCGAAGAATGTCCTACGCCAGTGCTGTCAGCTACAGTAAAGTGGCAGCCTAAATGACTGACTATTTCGGGTAGACAAGAAGGTCAAGTTTCAGATCTAAAAGGTGTTCTGTGGTTTTAACACGTCCACGTTGCACCCCTCATCGGGACGGAATCAAATGGTTGAAAAAATCCCACCAGCAGTCAGTCTGGCTCACCAATTTAATTACCTAACTTGCTTGACCTACAATTGTATCACGTGACATTTCGATCTCGACAATAATGGATTAGAAACGGAAACCAGGAAACTATCTATCCTCACAACGTACTAAGGTATACTTTAGATGCTTTTCACCAAGATGTCATGAGAATGACGAAACACAGCACAGGAACTATCAAACATAATAACATAATAATAACATAATAATAATAACATAATATGCTTAATTTACGTAACAGGATTCGCGTTTAGTCCCAGCCTTCTGAAGTCGACACAACGTTGGCAGCTTATTTTTCCAAATGAATTCTCGAGTTTGGGTTCCATGGACAGAATCAATGATATTCTTGTAAATTGCACACAAAATCACACAAAAACTCATCACCAGGAACCTAGCAACCTACTGAACCTAAATTGACTTGTGCGCCAGGTCAAGGAAAATTTTACAGGCCACGACAGACAACCTTGGGTCAACCTCAAGGTCAGCGTTTATAGCATATTGTACATTGGACACGCAATCGACTTAAAGGGGACGCGGAAAAGGTTTGGAGTACCTGGGCATCGATCCCAGTACCTCTCGCATGCTAAGCGAGCGCTCTACCATTTGAGCTAGTACCCCACGTCAGTGGGCTTGTTATCATCTGTGTTATGTCAGCTTCATTTTCGCCTACCCAGCTGCCACGGCGTTGATGCTAGCACGCACGCACACACACGCTCACACGCAAACTCATGCACCGCACACAAGCACACGAAACGTCTACCGCTGTTCAAACACCGATGAACGATGACGTGTAATACACTACTCATAAGGTTGCTGAAAACTAACACTCCAGTACGGTTACTTGCTGTCATCTCATTCTGGCAACACGTCCTAGAAGCGAGCACAGGAAATTTATGACGCGCCATCTTCTAGGAACTAGGTGAATGCACCTGGATGAAGTCACCTTGTTGACAGGGGACACGGAATAAATTCCACTGAAATGGTTTTGCTAGCAACGTAACCTGTACGACCAGCAGTGAAAATATACAAGGAGAGCATCTGCAACCGACCTTGGTACATTCCCGTGATGCGTTTCAAACAAAAATGGCTTTACGGGAACTTCTTCGTGGGTGGTCAGATCCTGCCTTGACAAGGTGGGCGGGAAAGCGGTGGGATATTACTACTAGGGAAGGGACTTGTCCAGCAGCTCCAGTTGGGTTGCGAGGTTGTTGAACTTCAAAACAACCTCCGTATCATTACTGAGGATAGAACCATGATAGCCACCAATAATTGCAGGACAATCCATCAATCCACAGCGCGCTCATCCGGTAGGGGGAATTTTGGACAGTAGGTTAAAGGTACGAGTAAAAATGAACTCTGAAATACATGAGACTGTCAACTGGATGAATAGGTGTAAAGTGAAACCGCGCCAAACAAAATTGGTTGACCATTTTCAGGTTTCATCAGGCGAGGACCTCTGCACCTCGACTTTCCCTGTCCAGGCTTGGCTAACCTGGCAGCATCCCAGCTCTCGTGCTTCTTTCAGGTGACATATCAGCTAAGCACCGCAAGGGACTTACCTGACCTTATTGTCTGTTTAGTGTGATCAACACTTCATAATTTGTCTGACACGCTCGTTGGCAGCTGGACTGATGCTTTGGCGTTCCAGTATTAGGACAGCAAACTAATTCGCAGCTGATCCACAGACTTTTGTGTCATTGTACGATCAGCATAAGATTTTACCTCACAGATACTCGGTCAGTTTGAAATCAGTATTGTGTTACAATTTGATAACTTGTTCGAATAACAGTGGGATCCTGATAAAGTGAAGGAGGTGAACCAATGCGATCCCCTTTTTGATATATTCTTTACTCCTGTTAACTGGTAGCAGTTATCAGAGTACAGTAACCAGCCAGAAGAACTCGAACCCCTCAGACTGACCAAAATCACGACATTCGTGGAAGCGTACCCTCTCGAGGGAGGAAAGGCGGGGGCGAAGTGGCACAAACTTTTGAGAGGCAACGGCTTAAGCCAGTTCCAACTTACTGAATAATCAAACCTAGTTCTCTTGTATTGAAAACTAGTAAATGCGTGTGGAATAGGTTTCTACGGGGACTAGCGGTTCGGTGCCTTATCAGAGGAATCCGGGCAGCACAATAGTCTAATAGGTAAATGAAAGTTTCAGCGCCAGTACTTCTCTTTTTGCTCATATCTTAGGCAGTCAGAGACGCAGATCGAATGGGTAGCTGATCAGAGCAGTGCATTTGAAGAACGCTTCTGACCTAGGGTGAAATCTAGGCGTTCTGTGGACTCGGGTCCACTTCCGCTTGCCTTGTCGGAAAACTGAAAGCCGTAGCTAATCTCCCCAACCGTCAGTGCTAAAGCTATCCGAGATCAGCAGAGTTCATGAAATCATAGTAGATATCCTCTTTATAGAAGAAATCAGGTTCATGTGTTGAGCTAGGATGTCAAAGATATCGATTTCTTGGTAAAATGCACATCCTTAGATCCAAATGTCCACGTTGCAGCCGTCCGCTAAAGGTAGACGGGAGAATGGAAGGCTTCTACGAGACAACGAGGCATTCAACATCGACTATTCTGTTGCATACAAAATCGAAATCATCTTTTCAAATCAGTTGGGAACTCATTGGATCTCTGTTTGCCCTGTGTGTGTGTGTGTACCTCTTTGAATTCGAAACGGAGCTAACTTCTGTTCAGTTACAGTGTGAGTGGCGTGCGGAGAAAACCTCATGGCTGACGAGCAGCTTTGATGAATTTAGAATGAGCAACGATATAATCTGAATTGACTGCATTCTGTGCGTTAAATGCAGGTACCGGGTGGACACCAAGAGTGTAGCTGAGCGTTTCACTGCGTTTGCCAACTTCAATGAGGCTTTGTTTAACCAAGGCTGAGATTTTCGTTCACAGGTTATTCGGTGAAAAACCTACGGGAGTAGTTTTTAATGCACCTGTGTGACGAAGCACTCAGTACCAAACGCAGTCTTCGCTCCGCTCAGCGTCGCAACCCTCATGTTTCCCTCGTATAGCATGGTAGCTAGGTGCCGAAAGTTTGATAAAGCTGAGTGGTGACAGCCTAACGACAGACGCCAGATCAACACCCTAGTTGGCCCAAATTTGAAGGCTTTAGCCAACCGTCACCAAATATCTTCCTGAGAGGTTTCCGGTTCAAGCATCATTCATTCTGGTGGTGCCCGAGGTTTGTACTGCCAGTAAATTCCGATGTACCGAGGTGGAGGTTTTCGTTTCAAGCATACTTCATTCTGGTGGTGCCCGAAGTTTGTACTGCCAGTAAATCCCGATGTTCCGAGGTACTTCTTCGCTCGAAGAATTTTCAACAGGAAGCACTCATTGGGAGAAATATTCTAGAGAACGGAGTTCTTTCCGTCCCCATTCCATTGCAAGGGCGAAAACACAAAGGTTATGGATGTACCCCCGAAGAAGGTGCCCTTAAATTTTTATGTCATTTACTCAGATTTATTAACCGAATATCACTGATAAACCGTGTCGTTACATTTCGTCATACTAATCCAGCCTTGGACATTCTTGTGGTACAATTGTTTGGAACATTTCGAAGTTGCGATATCTTGAAGATAGAATAAAACACTGCGTGATAACGAACCGTTTAGCGAGTTCCAACTTGTCGTATAAGAATATCTCACATTACGAGCGATTTCGTTTGATGGTCTCATTTGATGGTAGAAAGCTAAAATATTAGATAATAATATAATAATAATAATCATTGTTCAGCTGTAGCACCCTTTCGGTGCCTAACTGCCATGTCACTCGAAGGAAGCACGAGGGCTGGGATACTGCCAGGTTGCCCAAACCTAGACAGGGGAGTCGAGAGGCGGAGGTCAGATTCGAACCACGGACCTTCCAGTCAGTAAATTTGCGCTCTAACCACTTGAGCCATCTCGCCCAAAATATAATATTAGCTTGATCAGACTGACGACCATTGAAAAACCCATCACGTGATGTGAATATGTGCCAGTTAGAGACACACGAATGTATTACTGAGCTGACAATTCACTTCGGTTGAAATGTAAAACCCTATCGTTCACTGAAAAAGGTGTTTAAATCCTCTATTTTCGGATGGATGTCCTCTTTTCTGGTGAATGGAGGGATTTACTCCCTTGGGAGATATAGTCTGGGGACTTTTACATATGTTTCTTCCTCGAGGGGAGAACTTTACTGGTATAGTATTGACTCTTTCTTTCTTGTCCGCCAGGTAAACTGCACCATCTGCATACGTGATGCCGAAGTTACCTGCAGTGGAAACGAGAAGGAGGCGTTTTTGGATTCATTGAGCCTGGAATTGGAAGTGAAGGCTTACGATCCTCGTTCTCCCGATTATCCAGCTTCGTCGTCGTGTATTATGTTGAAAAATCAGGTAATACAAGTCGTTTTCGAAAATGTTTGGTGACAATCGGTAGATTTAATGATGGGCAACGATTACCTTTTGACACAAAAGCTTCATCAGGTCAAGTGACTAGGCGGAAAGAGAACCAATCAGCTAAGTCAAGCTAAATCTCTGTTGGGTGTCGCCTGAGGGCTTTTAGTGTGTTGGAGTGGTTGAACAAATGTTGGGTCGCTGGGGAAACCTACATGTGCTTGGGTCCAGTCTAGGGTGTATTTCACCTGGTTCAGTTCATTTGATGGTTCCCCTTGAACTTCGTTTGAACCTTCTGTCAGTCTGTGTGGGTGAGCTAGTGCAAAGAAAGTTGTGTAAGAGGGATGCTGTGACCTTTGGTCGGTTGGGGCTTCCACCCCCATCCCCCGTTTTTCTAATGATCCTAAGTGGATTGACAACCACAGCGTCACGTGTCAACTCCGTTTATCTGAGACCGCTTTCCATACGCTCGCTAGCCCCACACCCTCGATTCTGTTCACGCTGTGATGCTTAGTAATTTCCACCGCCTCGGCTATCAGCCGCTGTAGTGTGAATCGCAGTCCCCGTCTTCCCGTCTTACGACTTCCAAATTCTCCGGATCTGTTCTATGTCTCGTGTCTAAGGTATGTAATACAAACTTTCTATGCTTTGAAAACTTGATTGCAGTTAGCGATAGAAACGACTTTTCTTGCGGTTTACCTAGTTAGGCGCAGCGGATCTCACCAACATCAAGTTCCTCCGCCAAATAGTATGTTGACTACCTCAAAAATTCATCATAATCATCATCATCATCATCATCATCATCATTGTCAGCTGTAAGAACCATGATTGTTCATGGTTGAGTTCGACTCAAGACACCCAAAATCATCTACGGTTATAACAGTCACAAAGTATTCTCCATAAAGACGTTTTCTATCTCATGCTTGACCTCTAAAATCACATACCTAATTGCCTAATCCAAGTCTTAAATCGGTTTCTCACTTCAGGTCAAAGAAAAATGGCTCCTACCGGTGTTCCACAATGAACCGCACGCTGCCAGGATCTCGACTCCAAACTGTTCCGTGTATCTCTCACCTCAGTCCATTCACTTGTTCCAAATCCCCGGAGGATGTTGCGTTCGACGCCTCGTGCATATGAATTACCGGTGCGAGGAACGCGTTGGAAAGAAGAATGATGTCCCGAAGACCTATCGGTTCCGGTTGTCCACACGATATCGCGAAGATGCACAAGTACTTGTGGTTTTCGTAGCTTCATTGGGATGCTTGATTCGTTATCCACAACACAACGCAATCAAAAATAACAAATCTTTACTTTATAAGGACATTTATTCAACTGGCTCATCAAGCTCTATTTCAGTCTTCCATAGGTACCAATGTTTTATACAGAGGAGGCCGGTTTATGCTCAGTAGCCTGTTTAAGCCAGTTTGGGTTTCACTTCATGACAGCGAAGTGTGAAGGCCATTACCAGCAAACTCACCTGCGCCGGTCTTCCTGGATAAGGACCTCGAGACGGGCCATATCAATGGTTAGAGACATTGTCAGACATGGCCCAGTCGCGCCCTCAATGGCACTCATGCATCCAAGCTATTGCCTTCAATGCATAGCTCCTTTTCCATCCCCCCTCCCCCGACTTGATAGCTCACTGACAGTGCTGGATTTATGCACAATTTATCAGCTCCCGACTGCAACGCGCAGCTACCTACCCCTCCCCCCCAAACCATCGGTAAACGAAACTGCGGCAGCTATAATCACTGTACGACAAGTACGCGGTTATTAGAATCTAAGGTTGACTCATACTTGAGGAATGCGTCCATCTGATGAGCCCAAATAAGGACAAAACCGGTTGCTGGCTGTCAGCGAGCTGACAATGATGATGATGATGAACTGCGTTTGTTACGGAGAGTGAGAACCTCCATTTCATTGTGGATGAAAACGTGTTGCCCGACCGTTTTGTACAGAGACTGATTGTTAGGGAGTAAATGGCTTGGTAACACAACAACGTTCCATCGTTTACTCAACCAAGAGATTTATCATCCGAACTGGTCTGGTGCTAGAGGAGATGCCTCAGCTCTCCTCGGGATGTCTTTCGTGGATGTCAGTCACAGGTACACATTTAAGATAGAAGTGCCTTGGGACGGAGAGAGATGAAAGAAATAATTTGCAATCTCATTTTCTACTTCAACAATTATTATAATCTGATGAATGGTCATTTTTAAACTCTATATGTTATGTTGGTTTTTTGTCGAAAACTTGTCGAGTGGACAGTCTGCTTGCTCTGTGACAGAAACATGATAAAATGGCTATAAATGTTTCGCAAAGACGATCAAATCAGTGTCTGAAGTGCTCATCATACTAAACTGAAACTAAGTTTTTGTTTTTCGTATCAAACTGGAAATTCCCACCCATGCATACAAATTTCTCAAGGCGGATTAAGTACTTCCAGGACATCCACATAGGTAGCATTTTAATAGCAAAATAGCAGAGAGCGATCCNCAGCTCTCCTCGGGATGTCTTTCGTGGATGTCAGCCACAGGTACACATTTAAGGTAGAAGTGCCTTGGGACGGCGAGAGATGAAAGAAATAATTTGCAATCTCATTTTCTACTTCAACAATTATTATAATCTGATGAATGGTCATTTTTAAACTCTATATGTTATGTTGGTTTTTTGTCGAAAACTTGTCGAGTGGACAGTCTGCTTGCTCTGTGACAGAAACATGATAAAATGGCTATAAATGTTTCGCAAAGACGATCAAATCAGTGTCTGAAGTGCTCATCATACTAAACTGAAACTAAGTTTTTGTTTTTCGTATCAAACTGGAAATTCCCACCCATGCATACAAATTTCTCAAGGCGGATTAAGTACTTCCAGGACATCCCTACCGAATTCCACATAGGTAGCATTTTAATAGCAAAATAGCAGAGAGCGATCCACGAATAATACCGTTTTTTGCAGTACTTTGGGAAGATTGGAAAGTGCACCGCTCTGTTTTGCGTTTTGTTGTGGTCAAAATCCCTTTCTGGTGAAACCCATCTTGTTGGCTATTCTGTTCTTCCGAGGTCTATTCTGGTCTCACTGATGCTCCTTTCGGTGCCTGACTGCCATGCCACCCGAAGGAGGCAGGAAGGCTGGATTACTGCCAAGTCGCGCAAGACTAGATTAGAGAAGTCGCAAGGCAGAGGTCGGCTTCGAACCACAGACCTCGTGGTCAGTAAATTCGCCCTCTTACCACTGAGCCATCTCACAGGAGACTGCGTCCCTCGTTACCTGTTCTGTTCTTCTGAGATATATTCAGGTCTCATCGATGCTCAATGGATGTTTAACGGACTCTTCTGTGGCCATCCTTACCAAGATTTTGTTTCTTTTGCTGAGATTTCCACAGGCCAAGCCAGTAGCGAGATTCAGCATTCTATCCGTTCCGATCACACCAGCTACAGCGGAGATTTTCACGGTGCAGCATCATGCATAACGATTCCTGCATTCACAAAAAGTTCTCATGCGGTACCCGAAGCAGGCAAAACGGTCATTTGCACTTTGGAAAAGATTGCGGGCGTTGTGACACACATACAACAAGGCTGAGAAACAGTCATCACGCGGAACGGAGCATTTCACACTGAGCTATTCAAAAGTGTTTCGACATAATTTATCTGCCAAATCTACCGTTTTGTCTTGTTCCGTGTAAACCATCTCCAAGAAGAACAGTTATGGTTAGGATCGTCACGTGGTCGGTCTGGCGGTGGAAAGCTGTATAGTTCAGCTATTCTAAATGCGTGAACAAACCTGTAGAAGCTGGTACCAATATATGACCTGCACACCATTTATAGCTGGCACTGTTGCTGTTGCCATCCGCGTATACTATATTTCACCATCAGCTTTCATCAGAGTCATCAAAAACATTCAGCACCCTTTCGGTGCCTGACTGTCATGCCACCCTAGGTAGGCACGAGGGCTGGGATACTGCCTAGACAAGAGAAGTCGAAAGGCAGGGGTCGGGTTTGAACCACGGACCTTGCGGTCAGTAAATTCGCGCTCTAACCGCTTCAGCCATCTCGCAGCAGGAGGTAACAAAAATATACTCATTGTGTAGATGTGTTCTTATACATACTACCCAACTATTGAGAGATTTTCCTCATAGATATAGCCGTCGGACAAATTCAGCGGAGTCGCTAAACACGAGACGGCTTGGTACAATTTCGTGCCCATTATGTGAGCCGCTGAACAAAACCTACTTATTTTCATAAAGGAAACTACTCACAAGGTCGCTGAAAATTCTTCGATAGCCCACGACCGGTTGCGCCCTTTTTGTGGCTCATCAGGTAGGCTCAGTCCCAGAGTTTCCATTAACCTCATGATCTAGAGAGCGACCATCATCATCATTATCATCATCATCATCGTCATCATCATCATCATCATCATCATCATCATCATCATCATCATCATCATTATCATCATNTGCTTCACTGCCGTACAACCATGGTTTATTTGAAAGACTTATGGCGAAGAAAAGAGTGAAGGTGGACGGGGGAGGGACTTAGTGCTAGCTTAACACAATCATTTCGAGGTGCCTGCACCTCCAGACATTCACTCAGGCAATCTGGATAGAAACTGACAACAAGAACGCCACTGACATCGATTGGCAGCCATATCTTGTAGTGTCGCCTGATACGGACTGGATTTTTAATGCCAACAGACTCGAACCCAAGTGTGTACTGAAAAAGTTGAAAAGTTGTTCAAGGGCACGTGTGTGATATGGGCCAGGATTATAGAAGGCTCATTTAATCCGATACTTGGCCACACAGGAAGATGTCGCGAACTCAAGCCCAGAGATCTATCGATTGCTTGGCACTTTGGCTGCATATTCCTCCATTTCTACACAGCAGTAGTGATTGTCATGTGGATTTAAATAGTGTATTTTTTTCTGCTTCATTCGCTTTGCCAATGGTACCACCGGTTCGTTTCAGTTTGTCCAGGTAACCCCGCATACTGGTCGAATTGAACCCGGCCAATCGATTCAACTGGAAGTCCAATTTTTCGCCAAGGGTGATCCACGCTGGATAACGGTAGAAATGACTTGTGAGGTGAGTGGTTCTCGAGTGGTCTGAGGTCCTTGTTCTTAGTAATTTCCTCATCAGTGCATCTTCAGTCTAGCTCCGCACTTCACTCGACCCCCCTGACATTATTGTTGATAGTATCGTTATTTTTATTACGGGAATGTTAGTGAAAGCGTTATTAGCTGTATATTGTCGGGTAACTAACTGATGGTGTGCAGACATCCGACGTCTTGGTGACCAAATGGCCATTTTCAACAATAGATCAATAATTAATAATCGTTCAGCTGTGACACCCCTTTGATGCCCAACTGTCGTGCCACCCACAGGCAGCACCAGGGCTGCCCAAGCCTAGATAGGGGAGGTCAAGGGTCAGATGTCGGGTTCGAAACCTTGCGGTCAGTAAATTCGCGCTCTAACCTCTTAGCCGCCAGAAACGTTTTGTGCTAAGACGTTTAAAGTTGCATGAAACTTCCTAAAGAGTGGACGCGAAAGATAGCTGTGACACAGGAAGTAATCAATGGGTTCATCATATATTGATTAGCTAAAAGAAAAACTCAGAAAGGGAAAGAAATGAATCTAATCTCGGGCGAGGGTTTAAGTCAGGGCCCACTTTAAGCTTCGCATTCCGTAGCTTATGACAGGGATTGTTGTAAATATTGATTGATTCCATAATTTCTACAGTCTAACATAAAGCCCTTTTAGGGCTTGACAAAGCTAAAGTTCAACACTAACTTCTTTGTCCTTTAACGGAATTGTGTATGGCTTATTCAACAGAGATGGGAAGTAAGTCTACAGTGATTGAGGAACGTCGGTCGTGCATAAGCAAAGTATTGCCTGCTAAACTGTACGTACTGCAAATGGGATGTGTTCGTTTGCTCACAAGCTTGAATAAAACTCTTCATCCACCCATGATCAATCTCGGCACTTTTGGGGCCAATCAGGTAGGCACAGTCCCCAAGTTTCCGTCATCCCTGTGTACATTTGCTAACCTGGATCGTTAAATTTCTTCAAGTGTATAGACGACGCTTTCTTCCTTTATTCTACAGCTTTTCGATGAGGTCAAGGAAATCAACTACTACAAGGAACTGAAGGCCTGGGAAGAAGAGTGTGACAGAAGGAAATTTGAATTTGTTATTACAGATCGAAAAGCTACAACGAGCAAACACAAAGGTGGCCACGTAAGTATCGGACCTGGTCTTTATAGGATAAGTCACGTGCTCCACTATTTCTGACGGTCCCCCACTTAAGTTGTACTTTATATGCACTTTGACCTGCATAAAATAGTTGGCTTTTATATGCCTCAGGTTCATACCTGATCAGGAGTTCCACTAGCAAGCACCGTTTCTGAGAAGGTAGTTAGGGCTGATGGGATTGGAAGTAACCTGCGTGTCTTCTAAGACTGACATAAAATAGAAGCCCACCAAAATCCCAGGAACGGTTTTCAGATGAAAAGAGTGTGGCAAGAACGCTTTTTGTGGCAGTTCAAAAATATGAAGTTGTCGTGTGGAAAGTGAAAAAATGGAAAAAAACATATATTTGTACGACATCGATTATAAAAGACGTTCGAAGGCGTCCAAGTAAAAACCTCGTCTGTAAATCTGCGTTGTTCAAGTGGGATTGCAGCCAGCTCATAGAGCATATCATCATCGCCATCATCATCATCATCATCATCATCATCATCATCACCATCACATCAACACTTGCCGTACAGTGGATCTAGCTACCACACTTTCGTTCACTAATGAGTTCAGGAGATGGGGTAGGTAGCTACGCACTGGAGGCGGTAGCTGACGCCTAAATACAGGGTCTTCAGCAAACTTCCTATTGAGGAGGTTGAGACGGGAGCTGTGCATTGAAGGCAACAGCATGGATGCTCGAATACTACTGATGGCGCAAGTGGGCAAGTGTCTGACAATGTCTCTATTTCTTGATGAGTCCTGTCATGGAGTTCCCCTTCCGGGAGAGTTCAATGACGAATGGCTTTCATACTTTGCTGGTAAGTCACTGTTGACCTCTCAAGGCTCGCTTCCGCCCTTCGCAGGGTTGTGCAAAAAGGAACCTTCGAGGAATTCGGTAGACTGGTCGAAGAACAATACTACTTGTAGAGACCCGAATACCGGGGTTTTTGAAAACCCTCTGGAGTCCGTCTAACCATAATCTCAAATACGAAATTAAAGAAAATCAGAGAGGGCGGACGTACTTATTTGATTACTTTAAGGTGAATGTGAAAGGATGAATAGGCTTCGAAGGTGTCATGTGATGTCGTGGCGATCGAACGCCAGGGGGACACTATTTGTACGGAAATGTGCTCTTTCACGCATTTCCAGACCACAAGTACAAAAAGCTTGCGATATTTTAGAACTTCTTGTTCATTATTTAGTGCACAGATGTAAAGAAAAGAACAATTTAACTAGAAGATTCTGGCACACTTCAATGTCTGGGAAAGCCAAGATTGTGGGACACCTGCACACAGGCCACTGATGAACTACTTGAAAGATTTTCTAGAAATACACTCATTTGCAAATCAGTTTGGTTCTCACGAGAGACTCAACTGAATCTCTCGTTCATGATATTCTACAAGTGAATGTGCTGCATACAGGCCGCCTCAAGTTTCAGTTGGTACTACATTCGAGATATCGCAGCATATGTGAGTGTATTTCTAGAAAACAGTGCAATTTGGGTTCAAGTAGAACATAAGATTGATGGAAACTCGGGGATTGCGCCTACCTGATGAGCCCCAAGAAGGGCAAAACCGGTCGTGGGCTGTCGAACAGTTTTCAACAACTTGAAAGATTGTTGAACCGTGATATTCATGGGCCATTCTCATCCGAAATCCCGCCTGTTGATCCCAGGTCCCCCTTTTATATTGTCTTGGGGTGTTTTAAACTAAGCGAGGCAAAGTGTCTTGCTTCGACTGTGATTGTCAAACAAATTTCAGGGTCCGCCTCGGTTAGTTGGAATGGTTCTCTTCTCCTGGTTATAAGCGATTAGGCATATGATGTTTGCTCCTGAGGTTACACAGAGGACAGAAGTTCCTTAGGAAAAAGCCTGTCGAAGGCGGGTGAGGGAGTTTCGGATTTAACGGCGCAGTACTCCGTTGTGAATTGAGAACGAGACTTGGCAGTAGCAGTCGGTTAGTTCAATTGTCGAGCGGAGCAGTTCAGGCTTTTGTGGTGATCTAATGGCATTTATGTCATTGTTCTTGCTTACCTGACCTCAGATTTAACATCGCCGCAATTGTCTCAGAGTTCGCCCCGTTTCTGCAGTACGTGGTAAACATCTGCACTCTTTTAGTTTGGCGTCGGATGGCAAGTTGAACTGTGCCATATCATCGATCAGGTGATATTTGTTTGCCAGTTTGGAATAAGGTCATCATGGACCCAGTGGTTGGTGTAGTTAGTTTCACTCTACCACTAACACAGCTCTCACCATATCGCAGGAAGCGTTGAAAAAAAAGAGAATTTCGACAACTGAGTTTAGAAGTGTGCCTGACGCTGGCTGGGATAGCAGAGCTTCTCATTGGCTAGGCAAGGTGTGCGAACAACGCCTGCCATCCAGATGTACAGAGGGAAGCAGCAACACGCGACTTCGCTTGTTTCAGATGTTGACGTAACGTAGAAACAGCCAATAGCTAAAGCGCAACTACAACGAGCGTTTACCTTTGCGTTCGATCCCCTATTTGAGTCCAAAACTACTACCAGAGTGGGTTTCAGAAGCCATAAATTTAAGCGATTTTAAACTCTGATAAACATAACAGCATCACAGGCTTTTAGCCCACTGCGACAAGGTGCTATGGAACTCTCTTTCAAAGCTGTAGGGCTACAATCTCTTCGTACTTTTGATGTGCCATGAGTGGTCCTCATTCGACTGGTAGAATAACTTCATGGACATTGCTAAACGAGCAGCAAACAGCCCATCCAGGTAAATATTTTCCCGTTCTATGAGTTGAAACAGTGAGAACATCGGCAAAACAGCTATAAAGTCTTTCGGTTTACCAGGCTTGTGCAACCACAAGCGATGGGAAACCAACCTAGAGGTCAGTTCTCGTTTTCTGATTTCAATAAATGGAGGCGGAAGAGGCTTTCAGCCCGAGTTTTTTTTCAGGCTACAAACGCCAAAAGTTGTCAAAACAAGTGGCCGAGAGGGTCTGGGGACTGATTTCACGATGTCTAAGCCAGGCGACAAACAAATGTTGGAACTAGTTGCGATGTGAAGCAACATGAACTATCAGTTCTCAGGGAGGTGAACCCATGATACACCCACCATACAGAGGAAAATATGTAGAAGAGAGGGAACGCACCAGTAACGACTATTTACGTTTGTCCACCCTGCTGTGACAAGTAAGTGGATTCGGTCGATATTATCTCATGACAGCTGATATAAAGTTTCCGTTGTAGTTATATTCTGAACTGGATAGCCTTTGGATCAGCTGGGAAATCCTGATGCGCTACGTCTGGGACCATGCGAGGTGATACTTTGGACAACAGCGAAGGAATCGTGGTCAGGCCAGACATGACAGTGCCTTAGAGCACTGCATTTACACTGGTCATCATATGAAAGAGTCATACAGTCACGGAATACGTGATTTGCCACAACTTGGCATTCCATCTCCGCACTTTTTCCACGACAGTACGGGTTATCATTCAGATTATATAAACAGGCTGTAGGTTTTGCGCAAAGCCCCTTGAACGAAGTTGATTTTGAAATTCTACTGTATTTTCCTCTCAAAACATTGAAAGAATCGGTGAAATTGCCCGTTATCTTGTTCCAGCCCTGCGACCAACTGAGCCAACGATCTGATTCAATCAGTCCACCGCAATGCCCTTCTCCAGATTTATTGCACCTCACCATTTCGGCTCAAATTCTGGGAGACAACGAATTGACCTCTGACAACTTGAGAAGGATATATCATCGATTTGTTGACAGGTAATCACTTTGCCGTATTGTGACAACAGTTACTTTGAGGACTTGCTCTCGCTTCCAGTCCAGAAATGAGCAGACTAAAAT
Organism: Opisthorchis viverrini; assembly: GCF_000715545.1. NCBI lineage: Eukaryota > Metazoa > Platyhelminthes > Trematoda > Opisthorchiida > Opisthorchiidae > Opisthorchis > Opisthorchis viverrini. Next base: position 1,305,601 of record NW_008751706.1, read on the forward strand.
CGAACAAAAGAGCTCTCCTGTTTGGATGTATTCTCACTGAGATCAACAGATATCTATTGATGGTAATAACGTCGTATCTATTACCTTTGCTCTCTGGTGCATAAAAATTATATGTACACGTTTTTAGAGTCCAGGTTATACTGGACGGAAATGTTGACAGTTGTCAGCTGTTTTCACAAAAGAAACTACTCACAACGTTGCCGAAAACTCTTCGACAGCCCACGACCGGTTTTGCTCTTCATCGAGCTCGTAAAATAGGTGCAGTCCCCAAAAACGTGCCAAATGAAACATGAGGTGGTCCTTGCGCAGCATATTCACTTGAAGAAGGTCATAAACGAGAGATTCAGTTGAGTCTCCAGTGAAAACCCAGTTGATATGCCGATGTGTGTATTTGTCACGATCTGTCCAATTCGGTTATCTATACAAGCCACGAAAACCCTGAAGATGGAGGCCAGCCTGCAAGGGTTGAACTGGACTGGATTCACGTGACATGGGTACTTTATATATATTCGTGTATATCCTATTTGATGATTTCTATATGTGTGGCATGGACGCTCGCCAGATATACGTGAAAAGCAGTTTTTGATCGTTTCTATGACGAACCTGGAAGCGTTGAACTGGACTGGATTCACGTGATATGGGTACTTTATATATATACATGTATATCCTATTTGACGATTTCTATATGTGTATTAGTCTCAGCATGGACGCTCGCCAGATACACGTTAAAAGCAGTTTTTGATCGTTTCTATGACGAAAAAGTGGTCCGTTCATGCTGAGACCGTTTTTAGGGACGTGACAGTGAATCGCGGGAACATTTTCTGACGTGTACCAACGGTTGGTGAATTAATGGTGCTTTGAGAAGCACAGTGCCTGCTGGCACTTGTCTATCAAAATAGGTCCTATGAAAACATGATGAAGGGATACTGGTTTGTGATGCAACTAAAATAAGTGTCCTTTTTGGAAACTTGCAGTGAGGCTGAAGAGTAAACCAGACTTTCGTGGACAACACACCCTGCATTCAGCCACGTCAGTTTGCTTTTTGGACAGCTTTAATCTTGTTCTATTGAATGGATCATCCGCAGTTGGCAGCTTAAATAGTTAGAACTAAGCCAGTATTCCCACGTCTCAAACGCCCTGAAAGTGCTGTCTACTTTTGAAACCAGAATGAATTTTTGACTCGTTTTTCCCATAGTTCTGGGCACTTGCTTGCCGTGACAAGTAACCGCACGTGACCATCTGAGAACGTATTGAAGTTACATCCGAAACCCGTTTTCGATGTGGAGCCAAATGCAGCCACTTACAGTATCAAAAGCAAAGGGACTATCTCTTCATGTTGGTAGTGAGGAGGTTTGGGATTTTTGTGGTTCTTTCATCCTGCAAGTGAAGCCAATCTATGCTGAAAAGCCGAGAAGCACTGTACAACTGTTTCATCCTTATTGGGAATCATCAGCAGTGCGCATNATCTGAGAAGTCGTTGCTCGAGGAGCCAGTCAACACGTGTGACCGCGTGATGTGGATCCCGTGAATGAAGGATGAGCGGCGCTATATCCTGTCTAAGTGTGAGTTAATCACAATGCTGATCAGCCACTCGTGGCCGAACGGTTAAGTGTTCAAACTACTAGCCGGGAGGTCGCGGGTTTGAGACTCTTCGGAGTTTCGTGAGATACGTGCGCACTGCTGATGATTCCCAATAGGGATGAAACAGCTGTACAGTGCTTCTTGGCTTTCCAGCATAGATTGACTATCTCTTCATCTCGTGTGCCGAAGTGATCCGGTGGGGATCAAGCACACCACAGTTCTGTGTTTGTTAAGAACACTTAGTTGATGTTTCAGTGAATAGACGCTCAAGAAACGAGACCTGACATCTTGGAAAGGCAACATTTCAGCAGATGAATGTTTGGTTAGAGCATTCAAGTTCCGCCGTCTCCAATCTATCAAAGAAACGGTCCTTGCATCCTAGCGCAGCTCGTTTTCAGCGAAATTGGTTTAAAGCACACCAGATAAATGGTGCTTTGCGCCATGTGTGTGTGTGTGTGTTGGATGTCATGCCACGTCTTGATCTTATATGGAAGAGTTCGGGTACGTAATACAAAGGGCTCCAATCTATCAAAGAAACGGTCCTTGCATCCTAGCGCAGCTCGTTTTCAGCGAAATTGGTTTAAAGCACACCAGATAAATGGTGCTTTGCGCCATGTGTATGTGTGTGTGTTGGATGTCATGCCACGTCTTGATCTTATATGGAAGAGTTCGGTTACGTAATACAAAGTGCAGCCACAACTTAGCCCGAGTTAACTCCATGAGTTGAGGCATAAGGTTTATGTGCTCCAAGCTCTGTACTCGAAAAGCATAAGCTGTTTGATGTGGACGGGCCACAAAAGGCTCTGGATGAAGCAGCAAGTTATGCCGAACAGCCGCATAAATGCCAAAATCGCAGTGGAAATCTGCAGTCAACTTTCATCTGCATGTCAATGGTGTTCTCCGGCGAATAGTTTTTGCTTAAGAACACAAAAATCACAGCACAGTTGTTCCTTTGAACAGTTCACACAGGATCGACTTCTGGAGAGATTCAGCCTTCTGGGTAGGAATGATATGGCGTTGTTATGGCAATGTTATGGCGATAACCTTTCTAACATGCTCATTAGCTGCCCACTGCCGAGTATTCCTGGTAAGAGCGAAACAGCCGAACGGTACTCCTAGGCTTTTCAGGACTTTATTTGCTGAACCTGAGTTCTAAGTCTACTCACTGCCACCAAGTAATGGGTTGCTCACAGTTAACCGTTTGATTACAGTGTTCCAGTTCCAGAACAGAGTCAACGGCTTGACGAAGACCAGCTGAGATCGGAAACAAAGAGCAAAGTGCAACGCACCATTTGCACAGACTTGTTGTGCGCACTGTTGAATGAACTACGAGCAGACACAGAATTTACTCAACAGCTCCAACGTGCGACGTGTTCACCAGAATCGGATCCCACGTATCGGTCGAACTCACTGAATAGACCCGATGACCCAACGCCTTTATACACACAGTTGGTCCGTTCGACAGAATCAGGTAAATCAATGAGACCATCAGAACCAACAATGGAGACTGTAGAAAATGATCGTAATGGGCCCCAAGAAGCAGGCCATAGGAAAAATGAAGAGCGCAAAACTCCAGACTTTCCACTGTCGACTGAAACAAAACTTTTAATCAAAGACGAGAGAACAGAGACGACTGAAATCGAAAAGAACGAAGGACTAAAACAGTGAGTTGTTATGAGCATACCGTATTCATGAAACTGCTTTCTTAGAAGGGGTAACTTGCGTGAGATATCAGCGAATATTCAAATCTAGTTTGGCAGACCCAAAAATTTCTGCTTTTTAGTGGAAATTCCGGTTTTTGAAGACATCCATTTTTCCTTAAAATGCCCTCGAACGTCAGCTCATTTTCCGAGAGCATTAGGGACGAGAGATTTACTATGCCCCCGATTGATTACACCGCCCTCGGCAGATCAAACATGAAGTGCACAACAAAAATAACTGGATTCTCGGAAAATGCTTGCGACCGATTGAATAATCACCGTTTCAAAGAGGTTCGGAAGAAAATCGACGGGTTTATTGCCGAGCAACTTTCGGCTTTTCACACAAAAGCTTCGTCGGGTTAAATCAATAGTTCGCCAGGTTGACCGAGTTTTAACTCATTCAGAGAACCAATAGGTGAGATATCTTAAGACTAGCCGACTTAATCAGTGTTGGGTGTCGGTGTGAAGTTCTCGGTTGGCGGCTATTGATTGT
>NW_008751706.1:1309401-1324262 GCF_000715545.1 Opisthorchis viverrini
TTAGGAGGGATTTTCTCTTGGATCCGGATTCCGGAATACCTTAGTGGAATATTCCTCTTAGGTGTCGTCCACAGATGCTTTGGTCTGTGTGAGTTAAGAGTTGTCGGGCCAGTTGGATTGGGTTAAGCAGATCCTTCTCTGCTCGAATTTTGTACTTTTAGACCCAGACCATCTCACCAATAACTACACCCTGCCCAGTGTCATCTCAACAGATTTAAAACCGTTCTCCACACGCTTACCGGTTCAATCGCCTCGGCCACCAGTCGCTGTGGTGTGAACCTTAGTTCTTGTCTTGAAATTCCTACATTTCCCAGATATATTGTGTTCTGATCATTAGTTGTCATTGTTATTATTGTCATTAACACAGTGTAGAAACGGCATTTTTCTGAGCTTAATTCTCGGTCTGAGCACACCAAGCCCACGTCAAAACAACCCCCGAATATACACAAGGTATATTAACGCCCAAAAGGAAGTCAGGAACACTTGTACAGCGCTTCATATATATATAGCGGAAGCGGCAATAACTTGGGAAATTCTAACGCGTTCTGGATGCGCCATGGGCAACCGACATTCGGCCAATACTGGGTCATGATTGGTTGTTGAATCTGGACCCTCGACTAATCAGAACTCGGCTTGATGCCGGACCGACAAGTGTCCTGAATTCTTGGCCGNAGTCACACTGAGAAATCAAATCCCATGACAAGAAATCGTACTCTACAAGGTTCTGGTTAGTTTGTTTCTCAGAAAACTGAAACAGGGAATTCTGTCATAAAGTCTGTCCATAGAAACAGATATTTCTTTCTTAGTAAGCTAATCTCCTGGGGGTGGTACGTACTCTGAAGTTTAAGAAATCTTTACGAAGCAGTGAAGTGAGGGTAAAATAGCACGATGTCAAAAGGTGAAGGCTTTCAACGTCCAACAGATTTTAAGTGGTCCGTGTCAAGACAAAACTACTGTCTAACCTATTCAGGGACGTGGATTGACCTCTGACTTCAAACTGAATGGCAAACTATGGAGCAATCACTGTACTAAGCGATAATGTTGCCATTTATATGGAATTATACTACACATTACCTGAAGGTATGCATACCAGAAAAAGAAATTCTCGGATCTCGAGTGCGCATTCTGAGCCCTTGGGATCTATCCAAAGATGTACACCAACTGAACCGGCAACCACTATGAGCAGCGATTTTTCAGTGAGACGGAACTCATTGAAGTGACATGACCGAGCAATCAGTGTATGGAAACGATTTGTCTACGCATGCCAAAGTACTTCGTACAGGAGACCACATGCAACTTATATCTGCGTAGGATTTATCACCGAGTAGTCGCAGTTCGACCTCAGTGAATTCCAGTTGTAGCGAAAGGCCTTTAGTGGCTGATCTTTTCTGAACCGGATCAAGGGCTTTTCTGTATGGAGTGTACAGCATAGAAAGTTCACGTCCAGGCTTGGTTGTTGCATGGAACTTTGGGTCGTGAGATGCTCCAGGCCTTCTACTTCACAACCTCATAGTCAGCTATGCTGCAAAAGATTCCCATGAGAATATGACACAGTCACCAGAAGTACATTCGATTTAAGTGAGATATGATTATCGGCCTCCAACAAACCTTGTAGAACAAAATTTGGTGTACCTACAATACGAAATAGACCGTAGAATAGTTAGCAGTTGGACAGAACCGTTCTTTAGACAGAGGAAATTGCTGTTTTCAAAACTCATCTATGAAATAACCTGTAGGAATCTAGGAAAGCCCTTTTACCCATGCGTGGCTTTCAAACTGTCTGAAGAACGACCAGTCTGTTGCGGAGCCGTTATAAACCAGTCTCTCTCTCCCCCTTGGAAGCGTTTCTTCGCAAAGGTAATGACAGTTTACCTTATGGACACTGATCGATGCATAATAATCCTAGTAATCGTGTGGGAAACACCAATAGTGCGTGGGATAGAGGCCGGCAACGGCTGATTTGTGACGGAAAATACACCGTTCAAATACTGCAGACACCGGAGAATGACTGTGATGGTGTACGCAGTTCAAGGTCGCCCACGATTACCGAATTTTGATGTCATATGAGTTATAGGATACATCCTCCCAATGGAAAGTACACAGCATTTAAAGTCATACAGTCATTCCAGGTGTGATAAGATCCACAAATTTAACTGTGCAAATGACATAAAATACCTCACCGTGGTTTCTCTGCTGTTCTTCGCAGGAGCACCGCACTTCGCAGCATTATCGAACAAACTGTGTCAGAGATAATTCGAAATATCATAGCTGAAGCCAATGCGCACGAAGTTGATCTGACCACGGAATCTCTACGAGTCGTTTGCCTACCTCCAAAGAAGTGATACGAGTCATGGAACAACAAAACAGGGAGATCGGCGGAAGCAAGATCAACCACTTCCACAAGATGACTATGCACCATTCACCTTTTTCACAGTATGATTTGTAGCAACCAGATTTCTTCGAACAAGACTGGTAGGTTAGCTGGCAAAAACAGGTAACTGACATGAGAACCGGCGCCTATCTTTTCAAAAATATACGAGGTTGTTTTTCAAAACGTCTTCTATTGCTGGAGGGACCAGATCACTCATTGGTTGGAGCGTGAATTTGCTGACCGGAAGGTCCGTGATTCGAATCCTACCTCTGCCACTCGACTCCCCCTGTCTAGGCTTGAGCAGCCTGGCAGTACCGCAGCATTCTTACTTCCCTTGGGTGGCATAACAGCAATACACCGGAAGGATATTATACGTGGACGATTTTTATTATCATTATAAGAAAGATGTGAATAGTATCGTTCAACTAGGTAACCAAATACGCCACAACCAGATCAGTGCACTTGGATGAAATCCAATGTGTAGAGGAAGGACGGGAAATTTTCTATTCAGAGCAAAATCAACTGAAACGACAATTATTGGCCACGTTGGGAAAGGCCAAGTCGGTTGGTTCGCCTACTGCGGTTAGTCGGCTCCATTTGGAAATGAGGATTCCTATAAAACGGACTGCAGACGGAAACGCATTGTTTAATCGATTTTGTAGGAGTGACGGGGTGTCACAGCAATAATTAGTTCTCACTTTAGTTGCACATGAATACGAACTACTTTTAAAGGGACATTGGGGAACGATAGAATTCAACGAAAAAAAGGAAATCAAGTGTGGTACTACGTGCTTCATGGGCTCATCGTTGCGTTCAATAAACGACATGTTCCTCATTAAGAACAGCAGTACATTCCATTTCGATGGTTCAGTGACTACGGCCCACCCGAACTGTCACAAAAACCTCTTCGTTGGGAATACACGTGTTGCTCAAGCAGAAGTTGTCAGTTGGTGAGAGCATAGGCCTTGGTTGAAGACATGCACCAGGGGACTACAAATTTATAAATGTTTCCTCTTTCCGCGATTAGGCTGAGTAACCCTCAAGTTGTCTGTTCGTGCGGTAAAGCGTTGGCGCTCGTTACCAAAGTCCCAGAAATACAGATATTGTAATGCGCCCACCGTGATCGAATCACTGGGACCGTACAACGATGTCTCGATGTATAAACTTGAAAATCAAACCAACCCTTAGATACAGCCTTTCATTTGCTGTGCAGAACTTTTTGCTGCGGAAGCGTCAACGCGCCGACTGTCCCTATGCTTCCGCCTCTGTAGTCATTGATGACTTCATTTTGTTCACAGTACACTAAAAAGGATGGCATCCACATTTCTTTTTCAGTGTTTTTTTAAGACATCGTTCCCTCTCACTCAGCGTATCAAAGAGTTGTAGGTTCATCTATTGTTAGAATCCAAATTTTGCAATGTCCGGATCTTCTTCCGAAGAATGGTCCGCTTAAATAAATTAATTTGGAAGTCGGGCGCTGCAAATCAGATNAGCAATAATTTGTTCTCACTTTAGTTGCACAAGAATACGAACTACTCATTAGCGTATTGTGTTTTTTAAAAGGACATTGCGAAACGATAGAATTCAACGGAAAAAAAAGGAAGCCAAGTGCGGTACTACGTGCTTCATGGGCTCATCGTTGCGTTCAATAAACGACATGTTCCTCGTTAAGAACAGCAGTATATTCCATTTCGATGGTTTAGTGACCACGGCCGACTGTCACAAAAAGCCTGTGTTCGTTGGGAAACACGTGTTGCTCAAGCAGAAGTTGCCAGTTGGTGAGAGCATAGGCCTCGGTTGAAGACATGCACCGGAAGACTACAAGTTTATAAATGCTTGACCTTTTCACGATTAGGTTGAGTAACCCTCAAGTTGTTTGTTCGTGCAGTAAAGCGTTGGCGCTCGTTACCAAAGTCCCATAAATACAGATATTGCAATGCGCCCACCACGATCGAATCACTGGAACCGTACAACGTTGTCTCGATGTATAAACTAGAAAAGCAAACCAACCCTTAGATACAGCCTTTCATTTGCTGTGCAGAACTTTTTGCTCCGAAAGCATCAACATGTTGGCCGTCTCTATGCTTCCGCCTCTGTAGTCATTGATGACTTTTCATTCTGTTCACAGTGCACTAAACAGGATGGCATCCACATTCCTTTTTCAGTGTTTTTTAAGACACCATTCCCTCTCACTCAGCGTATCAACGATTTGTAGGTTAATCTGTTGCTAGAATCCAAATTTTGCAATATCTCGACCTTCTTTCGAAGAATGGTCCGCTTAAATGAGTTAATTTGGAAGCCGGGCGCTGCAAATAAGGTGACGTTTTCTTGATGAACGGCTAGAAAGCCGATTACACTCTACTGATGCATTGACCTCGTCTGTAGCAAGCTCAAGCAAGCATTTAGAATCCTTGCGCAATAAATTGCAGTTCTGGTGGTGTGGTCGCTTTTGATACAATAATGAGGATAGTAATGACACAATACGAGTGGACTAATTCCGATATCGTTGGGCTGACGGATGGAACGAGGAAAATCGTGGCGAGGATGATCACAACCGTGGCAGAACTCTTTAGAAATGGAGTTCACAGCATCCTTCGGAAGCTAACACAGCAAACAAAGCATCCGCATTCCGATCCGGGAGATATCTCCGTAGGAGTTCGAAGGTACATCCAAAGATTGCACATCACGAATAAGGAAGCACTGTTATGGCGTTCGAGGGAATCGAATCAGTTACGTGGACCAAACCGTTAGCGTGAGTCATCCTAGACTGCTGACGAGTCGAATGAATGACGCACAATCGATGACACGGATGGCTTGTGCATGTGACCTTTCAGTTCATCAACTCTAACCAGAAGGAACCGTGTACGCGAAGCCCACACATTTACAGGACACTGCATTAGTTATGACAGTTCTGCACCCGTCCACTGTGTGCAAGGCTCAATAAGGGCGGGATGACCTGTTGCCACGTTTGTTGCAGGACTCTATCGATCGGTACTAATCCAATGAACTTGAAAATTTGCTACTTGACTTTGGCAACAGTACCCGCTTGTAAGCTTATGGTTGCAACGATATACGTGGAAACTAGTATGTGACGTAATGGTGAGTCACACATACTATCGACGAGGTGATCATTTTTTCGCGAGCGGTTGTAATCGAAGAGAACATGATCAACAGACGATAATAAAGATGCAACGTCGGTAGTGTGAGGAGATTTGGGATTTTTCGTGTGGAGAGTTCGTCCTGTAAATGAAGCCAATCTATGCTGAAAAGCACTGTACAGCTGTTTCGTCCGTATTGGGAATCATCAGCAGTGCGCATCTAACGAAACTCCAGAGGACGAACCCACGAACTCCTGGCTAGTTGAACACTTAACCTTCTGGCCACGGGCGGCTGATCAACAGTGTGATTAACTCGCACTTAGACAGCATATAGCGCAGCTCATGCTTCAATCACGGGATCCACACCACGCGGTCACACGTGTTGACTGGCTCCTCGAGCAACGACTTCTCGAATAGAAGTTTTACTCATCGAGTGAAGTTTATTCTTCCACTGAGCTCCTTACAGATTGTTGGTAGTGAGGAGATTTGGGATTTTTGCAGAAAGTTCGTCCTGTAAGTGAAGAAGCACTGGCTTCTCGGCTTCTGAGCATAGATTGGCTTCAGTTACAGGACGAAATCTCTGTAAAGATGCAGCGTATTTCCAATTGAACTGGAAGCTACAAGATGATGTAGAAGTACGCCGTGTATCCGATGCCCTGTACTCATTTCAGGGGAGACTCGACATCTGTACAACCACATTCTCTCAAAGGAAACTACTTACAAGGTTGCTGAAAACACTTTGACAGCCCATGACCGGTTTCGCCCTTCTTGGGGCTCATCAGGTAGGCGCAGCCCCCGAGTTTCCGTCAACCTTATGATCTACTTGGGCTGTCAAAGTGTTTTCAGCAACCTTGTGAGTAGTTTCCTTTATGAAAATATACTACCACATTCTCTCAACTTTAATTTACTGGGCTTGACAGGCACAGTAACCTACAGTAAGCACATGGAAAACCAAATTATGGACAAACCCGGGTTACGATAACTGGATACAATAAAATACGGACTGTAGCATAGCTGAAGCCTTTGAGAACTAGAGTAGACCACTTTGGATCAGGAGCATCAAATGCGCAAGTCAGTTTTGAATATCATTGAATATGAAGAGAAATGCACGTTACCAGCAATTTGTTTCACCATCACGACAATTTTCGTAGTTGTTGACATGCTAAAGAAGCTCAACAACCAATGTTGAATTTTATCGTCTACCAAACAACGGTGCCGTAGACGGCCTACAAAGGAACTACTTTATGTATCCGGCCACTCGAGTGACATTCACTACACACCCTAACGACACCCTGATGATGTCACATTGATTGCTGATGAAATGCATGCAACCCAAATACCCAGCTCAGAGAACAAACCAACGACCATCTACGCTATTCGAGCTACCAACATTCCCTTTAAAACCAAACCAGCAGTAGAACGTTCGTAACATCTTTATCATGAAACTCCGGTAAAGTTGGTGTTCACAAACGGAGTTTCACATCATGGCGGCCTGACTAGCGCACAAAGGCTAGCTGAATAATGCGGCAACTGGAGGCGTTGGGCTGCACTTGCTCAAGGCAGATCTTACATTTCAATGGGTTTTTGAAGAACTCAGGGTCCTCTAAAGTGATGTGCATGTAGATGAAACCTATCGTCTCCAGTCTGAGAGAGGTGCGCTCATAATCAGCCGCATGTTGGTTGGTTTGGCGTGCACGAACAAACTCTTTTTCGGTCCATGCGCACAAGCATCTAGCATCACCGGTAAGGCAGCTTGACTGAGACCCACCATGTGACAAAGGTACAGTATGCAATGGCTTCCCATATAGTGCCCTCACAGACATAAAACCTCACATTCTAGAACGAAGACCATATTAAGAGATGGATCTCGTAAATGTCTGGAATTCTGTTTGCGCAAGATACGGCTTATTGCCTGTCCGCAAACTTCGATTCTTTCGCTTTTGAGGAACCAGTAACATCAATTGTAGAGGGACTAGTTTGTGCAACCATTGGAAATTTCTAACCACTAAACAGCAATGCCTGACAAAATAGTGACGCCGCTGAGAGTGCAGACAGAGCGTTCTTGGTCAACATCCTACAATGAATCAGCTAACACTCAGTAAACAGTTGTTTCTCAGTTGAAGAAACCGTGCACCGAAGTGCAGTGTTTCCCGCTGCTACAGTTCCGCTCACCTAGGACAAGAGAAAGAGAACCACACGTTGGATATGATGTTGAACCTTCCATTATGGCAGGGAGTAAGAGCCATGCAGTGCAGGTGATAGCCTTGATGTATAAAGCTACTGGCTACATGACAGCCGCATCCGTCATGATTACTAAACGTTGGTTTACCTCGTCCCGCGGTCCCCGCTCGGGGAGACGGCAGTTACCAAAGCGACTGAATTGACCAGTAAGGGTTTTCACGCCTCGCTTCCAAGGCGATTGACCGCATCTGGATCGTCTCCAGTTGGTACACGGCTGATCGGAGGAGGCACTACGAGGCAAACGGTTCTCTGGCACACAAGTTGCATAGTTTAACCGGAAGAAAAAGCGTTCAGCTGTAGCACCCTTCCGGTGCCTAGCTACCATGCCACCTGAAGGAAGTAGGAAGGCTAGGATACTGCCAGGTTGCCCAAGCCTAGACAGGGGAAGTCGAGTGGCGGAGGTCGGATTCGAACCACGATCCTTCCGGTCAGTAAATTCGCGCTCTGACCACTTGGGCCATCTCGACCGGTTTAACCGGGGTAACCTGTGGACTGCGACAAGCCGATTTATCGAGGGAGAGTGACATTTCCAGGAAACCAACTGGCGTACTACAGCGTTATCGGTTTGATGCTGCTTCCAGAGCCGGGCAACGTTTCAGAGGCGCAGAGAGCCACACAGTTTTTGTCGGGTAGGATCCCACACCGAAACCGCCTTGGTCATTAGGCCTAAGTCGCACGTAGTTGGTCAGGAAATCGGGCCACTTGCCGGTCCACCATCAAAGCGAGCTCCTACTTGTCGAGAATATGGACCCAACAACCAATTAGGTCCCAGTACCTGCCAAGCCCAAAAGGCATCAGGATTTCCAGATTATCGTTGCTGAACACAGCTTAAACACAAGCTGTACGAATTTTCGACACGTTTCTGGGCGTTTAATACCCTTGTTGATCATTCTGCTGAAGACTCTGACTTGAGCGGGTCGGACTAAGAAATCTATCAAATAATTACCGTAACTGCAATCTCCGAAGGTCTGCCACATGCAGTGACCACATCGATCAGCAAAGTAGGACAGGAAAAATCGCGGCATTGACAAAGTGCCACAAATGTCGGAGGTCGACAAACGTTGCCCTGGTCTTTCCCATTAGGGAAGTGATGTCATCTTTCACCAGTCTGTTGGAACTGCCCAGATAGGAGAACTTACCTACCACATCAAACGGCTCACTTGCAGGCATGTGATTTGGGTTCGATACCGCCCAGTCTTGTAGTGTCAGTTTATAATTTACAGATGTGAAGCGCAAGCAGCAGAATTATTTAGGTTTTTCAAAACAATTTGCACTTCTATAGTGTTTGATCCAAGGGAGCAATATGGCCGGCGTACCCGATGTCCGTGAGCGAATGCAGCTTAATTCTCACAAATCTTAACTTCCCAACGATGGATCAGCCTGCGCAGAATAATACGAGAACACCTAATAAAGAGAATAAATAAAAAATAATAATAGCCCTCCAGCCGTAACGCCCTTTCGGTGCCTAGCTGCCATGCCACACGAAGGAAGCACGAGGGCTGGGATACTGCCAGGTTGCCCGAACCTAGACAGGGGGGAAGTCGGGAGGCAGAGGACGGGTTCGAACGACGAACCTTCCGGTCAGTAAATTCGCGCTCTAACCACTTGGGCCATCCAGGCCCCCTTCCGGTTAGTGAATTCCCGCTTCAACCACTGGGCCATCTTGCCTTGGGACTTATGGTCACGAAACTGAGGTGCCGCACGTTTTTGCACTCATCCTGAAAAGGGAGTACCGTAGGGGCGCTCCACCGTGTCGGAATTCCTCCCTTATTCCAGAGGTTGTGGAGTATGGTCGTTATGTTAGCCAAGACGGATTCGCCACCTTCTTTCGAAGAGTGCAGGATGCAAGGTGACTGGAGCAGGTGCTGTGTTGCGCCGGAGCAATGAGTGCGTCCAAGTCACACGTCCAACACATAATTGAAGAATTCGCCCTTCATTACCTCGGCGGTGAAGGTCAACTCCGAATCGACCGCCGAGGGGGATGCCTCAGGATTGTTAGCTAAAACGGGTATTCGTATCACCCGTCAGTATAACAGTATCACACTCACCGGAGAAACTGTGACAGACCGCAACAGAAGCTGTCTGACTCAGAGCTGCCGCCTGCCGGAGGGTATGCTGATAGGACAAACAAACACCGTTTACCACGTTGAGATGTATTGATGTTGACTGAACCAGTTAAACTAACAGCTCAAAGGTGACTATCGACTGGAATCCAGTGTAGCAAAGCGAAGTCCGATCTAAGGCCAAGCACAACTCCGAAACTGTAGATACCAAAAGCCATTGAATCAGGATCACCAGACACCCAAATTTCGAGAAATCGGGTCTCGTACCTGCAGGTTTGAAGCGTAGGAATGTACTGGGATTCTGTAAAGATTTATTTCACTGGGCAGAAGCGTTATAATCGATAGCATAACAAGTGTCCGATAGTGATGCTTCCCTCCTATAAAAGCACAGNGACAGAGTCCCACATCATGCCAGCCTGACTAGCGCACAAAGGCTACATGAATAATGCCGAAACTAGAGGGGTTGGGCTGCGCTCGCCCAGAGGAGATCTCACACTTTAATGGGCTTTTGAAGAACTCAGGGTTCTCTAAAGTGATGTGCATGCAAATGGAACCTATCGTCTCCAGTCCGAGGGAGGTGCGCTCATAAGCAGCCGCATGTTGGTTGGTCTTCGGATCGATCGCAAGGAGGAAAAAGATTGTCAGCTCCACGCGCACAAGTACCTAGCGTCGCCAGTAGGGAAGCTTGATTGGGATCCATCATGTGACAAAAGTGCAGTATGCAATGGCTTCCCACATAGTGCCCTCACAGACATAAAACCTCATATTCTAGACTGCGGGCGAACGAAGACCGTGTTAAGAGAATAGCATGATGGATCTCGTAAACGTCTGGACTTCTGTTTGCGTAAGTTCGAGAAAGATACGGTTTATTGTCAGTCCGCTACCTTCGAGTTTTTTGCCTTTGAGGAACCCGAAACATCAATCATAGAGGAAACTGTTTGTACAATCTAACCAGTAAACAGCAATCCTTGACAGAATAGTGTCGCCGTTGCGAGTGCAGACAGAGCACTCCTGGTCAACATCCTACACTGAATCAGCTAGCACTTAGTAAACAGTTGCTCCTGAGTTAGAGAAACCGTGCACTGAATTGCAGTGGCTCCCGCTGCTACAGTTCCGCTAACCTAGGACAAGAGAAAGAGAACCACACGTTGGATATGATGTTGAACCTTCCATTATGGTAGGGAGTAAGAGCCATGCAGTGCAGGTGATAGCCTTGATGCATAAAGCTACTGGCTACATGACAGCCGCATCCGTCATGATTACTAAACGTTGGTTTACCTCGTCCCGCGGTCCCCGCTCGGGGAGACGGCAGTTACCAAAGCGACTGAATTGACCAGTAAGGGTTTTCACGCCTCGCTTCCAAGGCGATTGACCGCATCTGGATCGTCTCCAGTTGGTACACGGCTGATCGGATGAGGCACTACGAGGCAAACGGTTCTCTGGTACACAAGTTGCATAGTTTAACCGGAAGAAAAAGCGTTCAGCTGTAGCACCCTTCCGGTGCCTAGCTACCATGCCACCTGAAGGAAGTAGGAACGCTAGGATACTGCCAGGTTGCCCAAGCCTAGACAGGGGAAGTCGAGTGGCGGAGGTCGGATTCGAACCACGATCCTTCCGGTCAGTAAATTCGCGCTCTGACCACTTGGGCCATCTCGACCGGTTTAACCGGGGTAACCTGTGGACTGCGACAAGCCGATTTATCGAGGGAGAGTGACATTTCCAGGAAACCAACTGGCGTACTACAGCGTTATCGGTTTGATGCTGCTTCCAGAGCCGGGCAACGTTTCAGAGGCGCAGAGAGCCACACAGTTTTTGTCGGGTAGGATCCCACACCGAAACCGCCTTGGTCATTAGGCCTAAGCCGCACGTAGTTGGTCAGAAAATCGGGCCACTTGCCGGTCCAGCATCAAAGCGAGCTCCTACTTGTCGAGAATATGGACCCAACAACCAATTAGGTCCCAGTACCTGCCAAGCCCAAAAGGCATCAGGATTTCCAGATTATCGTTGCTGAACACAGCTTAAACACAAGCTGTACGAATTTTCGACACGTTTCTGGGCGTTTAATACCCTTGTTGATCATTCTGCTGAAGACTCTGACTTGAGCGGGTCGGACTAAGAAATTTATCAAATAATTACCGTAACTGCAATCTCCGAAGGTCTGCCACATGCAGTGACCACATCGATCAGCAAAGTAGGACAGGAAAAATCGCGGCATTGACAAAGTGCCACAAATGTCGGAGGTCGACAAACGTTGCCCTGGTCTTTCCCATTAGGGAAGTGATGTCATCTTTCACCAGTCTGTTGGAACTGCCCAGATAGGAGAACTTATCTACCACATCAAACGGCTCACTTGCAGGCATGTGATTTGGGTTCGATACCGCCCAGTCTTGTAGTGTCAGTTTATAATTTACAGATGTGAAGCGCAAGCAGCAGAATTATTTAGGTTTTTCAAAACAATTTGCACTTCTATAGTGTTTGATCCAAGGGAGCAATATGGCCGGCGTACCCGATGTCCGTGAGCGAATGCAGCTTAATTCTCACAAATCTTAACTTCCCAACGATGGATCAGCCTGCGCAGAATAATACGAGAACACCTAATAAAGAGAATAAATAAAAAATAATAATAGCCCTCCAGCCGTAACGCCCTTTCGGTGCCTAGCTGCCATGCCACACGAAGGAAGCACGAGGGCTGGGATACTGCCAGGTTGCCCGAACCTAGACAGGGGGGAAGTCGGGAGGCAGAGGACGGGTTCGAACGACGAACCTTCCGGTCAGTAAATTCGCGCTCTAACCACTTGGGCCATCCAGGCCCCCTTCCGGTTAGTGAATTCCCGCTTCAACCACTGGGCCATCTTGCCTTGGGACTTATGGTCACGAAACTGAGGTGCCGCACGTTTTTGCACTCATCCTGAAAAGGGAGTACCGTAGGGGCGCTCCACCGTGTCGGAATTCCTCCCTTATTCCAGAGGTTGTGGAGTATGGTCGTTATGTTAGCCAAGACGGATTCGCCACCTTCTTTCGAAGAGTGCAGGATGCAAGGTGACTGGAGCAGGTGTTGTGTTGCGCCGGAGCAATGAGTGCGTCCAAGTCACACGTCCAACACATAATTGAAGAATTCGCCCTTCATTACCTCGGCGGTGAAGGTCAACTCCGAATCGACCGCCGAGGGGGATGCCTCAGGATTGTTAGCTAAAACGGGTATTTGTATCACCCGTCAGTATAACAGTATCACACTCACCGGAGAAACTGTGACAGACCGCAACAGAAGCTGTCTGACTCAGAGCTGCCGCCTGCCGGAGGGTATGCTGATAGGACAAACAAACACCGTTTACCACGTTGAGATGTATTGATGTTGACTGAACCAGTTAAACTAACAGCTCAAAGGTGACTATCGACTGGAATCCAGTGTAGCAAAGCGAAGTCCGATCTAAGGCCAAGCACAACTCCGAAACTGTAGATACCAAAAGCCATTGAATCAGGATCACCAGACACCCAAATTTCGAGAAATCGGGTCTCGTACCTGCAGGTTTGAAGCGTAGGAATGTACTGGGATTCTGTAAAGATTTATTTCACTGGGCAGAAGCGCTATAATCGATAGCATAACAAGTGTCCGATAGTGATGCTTCCCTCCTATAAAAGCACAGATCAATGGGTTGGAGCAAAGGCAGCTTGTTGTCTCACTCGTGTCAGTGTGAGCATTAAAATCAGCCACATTGAACGAGCGTCCAGGCTTCAAGGTTGATTTTGTGATTTCTGAGCCCGTCGGCGTCGGCCAACTTGGCGCCTGTGGTTAGGGTTCCAACTTACTGATCAGAAGGTCCGAGGTTCGAACCCAACCCCGGCGTCTCCTGGTGAGGTTTAGGCAACTTGGCAGTATTTGAACCCTGGAGCCCCCTTCGGGTACTAGAGCTGGATGACTGTTATTGTTAAGGAGGTGTAGGAAGGAGTAAGTGTACGAACAGCCGTAAAAGTGAACGACCCTTCCGGGTTGCCTAGGCCAAAGAGGGGAGTTGGTTGAGGTATCCACCTTGACCTTTTCACTGACTCACGTCTGACCCACAAAATAACTGAAGAGCGTAGGGTTTCGAGTTTGGACTCTTCCCCTGGATTATTAATCACAAATCTGGACCGTAAGACAGTGGTTCTTACGTTTTCTTCTGAAGGAAAGTTTTCAGAGCAATAGCTACAGAGGGTGGCAACCTGGCCTGAGGATGCAGGGAATAAAGCATGACTGACTCCGGATGCGGCTGAGCAGCAGCTGACTTTCGAACAGCACCAGTCCCTTTGGTATTTCGACTGTAGTGGGTAATACCCTGGCGACCACGGTCAATCGTTAGGTGATCGGCATGTGCGGTTTTTTAGAGCCGACCTTTTGCTAAACCGCTTATTCCCGGGGAAAGACAGCACGGGTGCTCCCGTGGATATGGAGAGGCTGGTCACCTAAATGAAACGTCTTACTGTCCTTAGGCCCCTATCACAAAGTAAAGTGCAACCTTGCCTCCAGGCAGCCTCGTAATACAATGACTCACTGTTCTTCGTCGAGCTACTTCCTGATATGGTTGAACCTTAAAAAACTGAGTTCCAGCCAATGTACCCCACAGAATCATTGCGATACGATGACAGCCCCAAGCAATGTTAATTTAGCAGCTATAATCCGTGTGCCGCAGGCACATTGGTTCCAATGCTGTGGAAACACCGATGATCACTGACATCTTTCGTATATCCTCTGCGCGTAGGGGCCACGTCCCTGATCCATAAAGCAGTATGGACCGCACCACCGCAGTGTAAACGTTTCCCTTGACAAACAAGCTTACGTCACTTCGGCGCCACAGGCGATGGAGGTTGGCAAAAGCTGCCCTGGCCTTCCAGATTCGAGAAGTACTCTCATCTCCAGCCACACCCTCAAAACTTATTCAGCTGTCCAGGTAAACGAATTTATCTACCACGTCGATTGGCTCACCTGCAAGCATGAGGTGTGGGTTTGATTCCACACAGGCTTGTAGCAGCACTTTACATTTTGCAGGTGTGGAGCGCATGGCAAACCGTGTTGGCAGAGTTATTTAGGTTGTCTAAAATAGTTTGCATTTG
>NW_008751706.1:1325823-1326266 GCF_000715545.1 Opisthorchis viverrini
AGGGAGCACGAGGGCTGGGATACTGCCAGGTTGCCCAAGCCTAGACAGGGGAAGTCGAGTGGCGGAGGTCGGATTCGAACCGCGGACCTTCAGTTTAGTAAATCCGCGCTCTAACCACTTCGGCCATCTCGCCCCTAGTCACCTAAATGAAACGTCTTACTGTCCTTAGGCCCCTATCACAAAGTAAAGTGCAACCTTGCCTCTAGGAAGCCTCGTAATACAATGACTCACTGTTCTTCGTCGAGCTACTTCCTGATATGGTTGAACCTTAAAAAACTGAGTTCCAGCCAATGTACCCCACAGAATCATTGCGATACGATGACAGCCCCAAGCAATGTTAATTTAGCAGCTATAATCCGTGTGCCGCAGGCACATTGGTTCCAATGCTGTGGAAACACCGATGATCACTGACATCTTTCGTATATCCTCTGCGCGTAGGGGCC
>NW_008751706.1:1326292-1340551 GCF_000715545.1 Opisthorchis viverrini
GACCGCACCACCGCAGTGTAAACGTTTCCCTTGACAAACAAGCTTACGTCACTTCGGCGCCACAGGCGATGGAGGTTGGCAAA
This sequence comes from Opisthorchis viverrini, assembly GCF_000715545.1. Taxonomy (NCBI): domain Eukaryota; kingdom Metazoa; phylum Platyhelminthes; class Trematoda; order Opisthorchiida; family Opisthorchiidae; genus Opisthorchis; species Opisthorchis viverrini. The sequence continues at coordinate 1,326,376 of NW_008751706.1, forward strand.
AGCTGCCCTGGCCTTCCAGATTCGAGAAGTACTCTCATCTCCAGCCACACCCTCAAAACTTATTCAGCTGTCCAGGTAAACGAATTTATCTACCACGTCGATTGGCTCACCTGCAAGCATGAGGTGTGGGTTTGATTCCACCCAGGCTTGTAGCAGCACTTTACATTTTGCAGGTGTGGAGCGCATGGCAAACCGTGTTGGCAGAGTTATTTAGGTTGTCTAAAATAGTTTGCATTTGGGAAGGATCTAAACCAAAAAGAGCAATAACGTCTGCATACTCAATGTCTGTGAGGGAACGTTCCGGGAGCATTTTGACTCTCGAGGTTCCAGAGGCAGGCAGAAGAATTTCGAGCAGCATATTAATAACAAAGTTGAAGAGGGGAAGGGGACAGCCTTGTCTTACACCACTGGACGTGGTGAACTCAGGCGAGAGCTTCCCGTATACTCATACGCGCCCACAGGAGTTTGCATACAGTGCCCTCATAAGGAAGAGGAGTTTGGAAGGGACACCTTTTATCGCCAGACACTTCCAAAGTTGCTAACGATCGACAGAATCAGAAACAGCCTTCAAATCCAGAAAAACGGCCAACGTGGGACGTTTGAAGGAGTACCGCTTTTCAAGAATTTGTCTCAAGGTAAAGATATGGTCGATGCATCATCGACCAGGGCGAAACTCAGCTTGATTCTCAAGAATGTCTCTCGCGATAATCCATCAGCCTGAACAAAATAATGCCAGAGAGCAGTTTAGATGCGACCGATACCAGCCTGGTACCACGATAATTTCAACATGACGTTCTTGCTCCCTTTTTAATAACTGGGATGACGGTCGAATGGCTCCATTCAACTGGTATTATGTTTTCATTCCAAATCTTCTGCAGTATGGTTGTCAGGCTGTTCACCAGGACCTCGCCACCTTCTTTGAAGGGTTCAGAATGCAGACCATCCGAGCCGGGCGCCTTACCACACTTTCGGTAGCTGATGGTGGGTTGGTGTCGACGTTCCATGCAAGTTCGCTGGTTTCTTGTAGCGGTTGTGTTGAAGGAGACCAGCTCATTCAAGAGTGAATTGTCGTCCCGTCTTCTTCGCACATTGTTTCACTGATACCTGCTTTCTATTGACCCGTTGATAGAATCAGTTGAAACAGGGCGCAGCTGTTGCCTGCAGCGAAAACCTTCTCCATCTCCTGGACCTTCGAAATCCACCAGCGTTATCATTCTGTAAGCTCCTGATTATTCGGCGTTTGATGGATCTGCATGGCCATCATAATCGTTAGTTGCTGCTATGACTTTTCTGGCAGCAACAAGATCTGCAGATCTCGAAGATATCCAGTGTTCATTGGGTGGAGTCAGATGGGCTGGACAAATAGCTTTTACTGGCCGGGAACAGACGATGATCTGCACACAACTTAAGAAGCCGCTCTCCACTATCCGTACGCTCAGCATCGACTCCAAATCGACCACCTAACTGTGCTTCTTCCAGACTTGGTCGTCCAATTCGGGCATCCATATCACCTGTCAGAACTACTATATCCGTCCTTCTTGCCGGCTGAAGCAGTCGTAATAGATCTCAATAAAACTCGTCCTTCTCGGTCTGAACTGCTATCTGTTGAGGCGTATGCTGATAGGACAAACAAACACCGCTTACTATATCGAACTGCGTTAATCTTAATGGGGCCAGACAACCGCATAGCGCAAAGACGACTGCTTACTGAGATCTGGCCCAGTAAGGCGCTTTCAGCCTTAGGGCTGAATGCAACTCCCAGACCGTAGATACCACGAGCTATTGCGTCAGGACCAACGGATGACCAAGGAGTGAAATGTGGAATACCTGGGCTCATCCTAAGCGGCTTGAGGAGCACGACCGGATTGGGCTCTTGTATGCGTGTTTCGGAGACACAACATACATCGCTAGAGGGAAAGTAAGGTTTCAGCTAGGGATGTCTGTTTGCCCAATTTGACACAGAGTATGGGTTATATACGCTGCAACGTGGATCAGATGTTTTGAGGTTAGTACATTATTTTTGTTTATTCTTCTGGGCGACAGTCGGGACACGGAATAGTGGTTGGGGGATTAGCAGATGGGTTGGGAATCAAGGGGAAGGCCGGTGAGCGAAAAGCTGCAAGGGCAAATAGTACTTCCTGGTTGCCCAGGCCGAAGAAGAGGTTTAGTTGAGGTGTCCCACCTTGAGCGTTCGACTCGAAAGTCTGACCCACAAGATGGTGAGTCTTGTTCGGGGACCCTACCCTCAGCCTCGGACTCAAAAGTCTGGACCGCGGGATAGCGGTTGTTAGGGTTTTCTTGGCGGACCCTTCCCGAAGCCAATGACTCAATAGTCTGACCTACTTGGCTGTAGGGGGCCGGCCTGGTCCGAGGGCGCAGGGAGTAGAACATTACTGTCTCACTCCTGATGCGGCTGCACACAGCAGGTGCCTTTTGAGGAGCACCGGACTCTGGTTTTAAAAGTAGTTCGACCGCATTGGATATTGCACCGGCAGTCACGGTCAACTGTTGGGCGGTCGGAGTGTCCGGATTAATTGGCCGATCTTCTCTAACCCGTCCCTCCTAGGGGGAAGACGACATCCCTGCTTCCATAAATATGGACATGCTGGTCGCCTGGGGGAAACACCTTACTACCTTCACACTCCTATCGCAAAGAACGGTGACTTTACCCTCAGACCGCCTCGTAGCACGATTACTCGCAGTACGGGGACTCGCTGTTCTTCGTCGGGCTGCTCCCCGCTGGCCTTCTTGGCATGGTTGAACCTTTAGGAACTGAGTTCCAGCCAGTATAACCCGCAGGATCATTGCGGCACAGAAGCCCGACCACCATGACAAGGTGACAGCTTTAAGTCGGGTCAACTTATTAAACAAGACATGTCTAGTTTAGACACAATCGATGAAAACAAACGTGCCAAACAGAAGTAAAAACAATACGAGCAACTCCACGTAAGATGAATGGTAGACTGCTTCGTTTACACAGCAAGTCGGAATCATAATGCACGTAGTACGTAAGCTAAATGTACATAATGGGTCAGTCAGTTAGATATCCCAAAACTTTACAAAAGCGATTGGCAGAGGACGTCATCACCCGCTGATTATCGATGGGCTTAGGTTTGAACTGAAGGCAAATTGAGTAAGGTATGCTGGCCTTCGGGGAGGTAAGTAACATTCCGGTTTTTCGACAGCTGATATGCAATATCCTCGGCAGCTTCGATTCGTCTGAGCTCGATTAGACCTTCTCCAGACGCCCCGAATGCTTTGGCCAAAAGTGTAGCTGCTTCCGAATCGCCCCCAGCCGTAATGACGGCAGCCAACTTTTGCTGTTCTGCCTAGATGAAAAAAAGTAGAAAGTTTGCAAGTAGGATAGCTTCTAGCATAACATCAAGGATGCCCCATGGATAGACTACTGAGCTGAGGCATAGGACAAAACAGAAAAACCAATGGCAATGGATTAAGATGCACATTGGGCGATTGCAAGAGATGGACATTAGTTACAAATGAGATCAGTGCCACAAAAGATGAGATACGTGAACCGAGGCTGTTCCTATCGGGGACAGAGTGGGTAGAAGCAATCAAATTCGGCGGATAGCGGATTGATAAGGGGGCTCGCACAATGGCACGATAAAGAAAGCGTTCAGCTGTAGCAACCTTCCGGTGCCTAGCTGCCATGCCACCTGAAGGAAGCACGAGGGCTGGGATACTGCCAGGTTGCCCAAGCCTAGACAGGGGAAGTCGAGAGGCGGAGGTCGGGTTCGAACCACGGACCTTCCAGTTAGTAGATTCGCGCTCTAACCACCTGAGCCATCTCGCCCCCCAATGGCACGATAGGAGTCAAGTTGCGCACACCAGAAGGAAGGACAATTGTTAACTGAGGCTCTCCATCAATAACTGATAGCCATGTGGTCCAATCGAGCCCATGACTGTCTTGCAGTTGGTGGCCTCCAAGTATCTCCAGGTGCGCGTTTGTGTTGAAAGTTCGTGCTGGCTAGGAACGGACGATGATCAGCATACAACTGAAGCAGTCGCCTCCAACAGCCGTGCCCTAAGCATCGTCTCGAAGTCTACTACTACCTAACCGTTCTTCTTCCGGACTTAGTAGTCCAACTTGAGCATTCACCCACCATGATTACGATATCCGTCCTTTTTGCTGACCGAATCAGTTGTGATAGATCTCGATAAGAACCCGTCCCTCAGACTCAAAACTCGTATGTTGATGCGTACGCTGATACGACAAATATAAATAACTTTCCGCAGTGAACTGCATCCGTCTTAGGTGAGCCAGACAACCGCACAGCACAAAGAATTGTTTCTTGAGACCTAGTCAGGCAAAGCGCTTTAGTCTAGGGACTGAGTGCAACTTTCACACTAGATTTCACGAGCCACTGCGTCCAGTTCACCAGATAACCGAAGAGTGAAAAGTGAAACACTTGATCTCGTCCTAAGCGGCTTCAAATGAACCACCGAAGTGGAGTCTTGCATGCCTCCTTCAGAGAAACAAACATCGACATGGAGGGAAAGCAAGACTTGAGTAAGAGGTGCCTGTTGCCAAATTTGATATAGAGTACAGGCACTTAGGGCTGCATCGTGGACCGGGTCTTTCCAGGTAAGTAAGTGGTTGTTTTGGTTTATTTTTCCAGGCCAAGGTTTGGTTACTGGCTAGGGGGATGGCAAATGGGTCGACTACACTGCATTTTACGATGGGTGAGGGCTGGTGAGCGAAGAGTTTTAGGGGCGAATGATGCTTCCCGACTTCCCATATCGAAGAAGTGGGCTTAGTTGACGTACCTCATCTTGGGCATTCAACTCAAAAGTCTGGACCGCGAGACAGCGGTTGTTAGGGTTTTATTGAGGGACCCTTTACCGAGCCAGTTACTCAAAATTCTGACGCACTTGGATTTAGGCCGGCCTGGCCCTAGGACGTGGGGACTAAGGCATTACTGCCAGAGTTCTAGTATGGATGCGCACAGCAGCGGCCTACCGAGCAGTACCGGACTCTGGTCTTAAAACATTTAGACTGTATTGAGTAACAGTGACGGTCAAACGTTAGGCAATCGGAGTGTCCGGATTCTATGGCCGACCTCTTCTAACCCGTTCTTCCTAGGTAGAAGGGAGGATCGCTGTTTCCATTAATATGCACATGCTGGTCCCCTGGTGGAAACGCCTTGCTGCCTTCACACTCTCATCACAAAAGACAGCAGGATTTTACATCCAGATCTCCTCTCGCAGTACGGAGACTTGCTGTCCTTCGTCGGGCTACTCCCCGTCGACCTTCCCGGCATGGATGAAACTTTCGGAACTGAGTACTAAACAGTATAGCCCCCAGGGTCATTGCAGCAGAGAGCGCGGACACCATGACTTGACAGCCTTAGGTCATGGAGCTTATGGAGATGATATCTTCGGAGATGTATGTGCACGGCAAACTGCTTTAAAACCGAGTCGGACTAAGCCATCTATCCTTTGGGAAGAAATAGGCGTCCAAGTATAATTCAAAATCGACAGGGTGCCATGTGGTCCAAAAACCCTCGAAGGAGAGCCAGCAAAGCTGACAAACAGTGAGCAATATTCACCCAAGATTTCGTCCTGCAAATGAAGTCAGTCTAGAATTACTGTACAACTGTTTTATCCTTATTGGAAATCATGGGTAGTGCTCACCTCACAAACCCGTAAAGTGGGCTGCCCCAAATAAGCGCATGTGCTGCTGCATCGAACCTAACCCCGGCACCACAACTGCTGCTGTCTTTGCTGGAGCAAATTACTAGTATCTCAGCCCCCGTGCTTCCCTTGGGTGGCACGGCAACTAAGACACCCAAAGGGTGTTAAAGCTGACAGGTGGTAAGATCAAAAAGTCGATTGACGTCAGTCAGTACCAACAGTGGACGGTCAGTTTATTCACTAAAACTGATGAGGCGCTTGGTTGGCTTTATCTATCTATACAATCATGGGCGAATTCAAAAGAGTAACCTTCGCTCATTGTGTTATTGTCAATTAGACCAAGAAAGGTTACCAGAGGAGCAGGCACCATAACATTCCACTACACTTCTCATAAATTTGCTGAAAACTCTTGAAGAATATCCTAAACGAGAGATCCAGCTGGGTTACGGATGAGTCTCCCGTCAAAACCAAATTGGAATGCAGATGAGTAAGTCGAAACCAAAATATGGTTACAAACGGCGAAAACTGATCCCCATGCATAAACACACACAGAACGATTAAACTGCGTGAAAACCGCATGGACTAGATGTCTTGGAAACAGTGAGACAAACAGGATGACACAATGAGCGCAATGAGCGGTAACGGAAGGCTTTGAAAGAATCAGCAAAATTACTCAAAGTTGTCAAGACAGACCCCGAGATGTTGCTCTCAATGCTATTGGTGACAACACTGAGACATGGGGTGGCCTGGTACAGTATATTCAGTTGAAATAGACCATAATAAACGAGAGATTCAGCTAGATTCATTCGAGTCTTCGGTCTAAAAACAATTTCGTGTGCAGATAAGAGTATCCGTCTAAATCTGTCCAATTTTAATTCAACATGGAACGTAAAGCTGACGGAAACTCGGGGATTGCGCGTACCCAATGAGCCTCAAGAAGGACGAAACCGGTCGTGAGCTATCGGAAAGTTTTCAGAAAACTTATGAGTAGTGTGCTACGGTTAGACGTCAACACCGCTTACTTTTTCAACTAGGTAGCGTGCGCGCTCGGCTTCTTGTTGTGCGACTTGTTTAGCTTCCACGGCTTCAGAGAATTCTCGACCGAACGAGATTTGTGTCTGAAATAAGAGAAAAGATTCGGGTTTGTGGGTCTCGAAAACTAATAAAAGGATAACATGTATTTGGTAGCTGGCTCGTAAATCAAGCCAAGCGCAATGCAGCGTATTTCTTATGAGACGCTTAAGAACGCAACGGAACTGAGGGAAATGGAGGCACGGACATCGTGATACCAATTAACATAACAGATGGAACTAAATGATAATGATACACTGGTTGGGTGAATGCAGATGTCTACGCAATTACGGTCACATCTGCGAACCCACCGGAAGCTATCTACAGCCCGTAATTAATCGATCCATCTAGCAGTCTACTGAAAGTGTGCTGCTTACTGGCGAACTAGTGCTCGAGTTAGCATGTTGGGCAAGATTCGTAAAGGATGCTGAGTCGTTCCTAGTGATGAGATCTCATCTGGCAAAGTGCTCATAGTGTTGTTCGAAGGCACAAGAACCTTGATCTTGAACGTCTACCATAAGGACATAGGGTTTTCTCACAATGAATACCCACGTTTCTCCCCACGACACAGGTGTGGTAGCAGTATTTACAACTGAATTATTGCTAATAATGATGGTGTCTACTAGATTACTCAGACCAAGGCATTCGGCTGATGCCGGTTCAGTTTAACCCGGTTTAGGCATCAGAGCTGCAACTTTGTCCGAGTATAGATAGGACCGAATCACGAAACTACCACTATGTAGCTCGTACCTAACAAGCCATTTCACTAACACACGGTGGATGTCAACTATGACCATGTGCTTAGGACCGTAGTTCGTTTTGTAACATTCGCATATGAATAAACTCGTGCCATTTCGATCACACCGTGGTGCCATGAGCCGGGTCGCCTTACCTGCTACATAGAGCAGGGCGGGTGAGCGTAAACAGGCTGCTGCTGATGCCTGTCTTCTTTCTCTTTCACATACTTTTTCTTCCCCCTCTTCGCACCCAAACGATAAATCGTTCGGCTTTAGCACCCTTTCGGTGCCTAACTGCCATGCCACTCGAAGGAAGAACGACGGCTGGGATGCTGTCAGGTTGCCCAGGCCTAGAGAGGGGAAGTCGAGATGCAGAGGTCGGGTCCGAAGCACGGACATTCCGGTCAGTACATTCGTGCTCTAACCACAGAGCGATCTCCCCACCCAATTGATAGCTCTCTCCGTGTAGGCTCAACAGTTGGGAGTGAAGAATCCGTTCATCTTGTATTGGTTTCGCAACATCTGTGTATCAATCGGCACCGACATCATCGGACAACTCGAAATCAATCTTTAAGCCTCAACGCACAGTTTATCTGCTTGCCGCACTCTAAGGCAAGCAGGTCAACAGGCTGCTCTTGCACTGACGGGCGAGATGGCCAAAATGGTGAGAACGCGAATTTACTGACCGGAAGGTCCGTGGTTCGAACCCGACCTCTGCCTCTCGACTTCCCCTGTCTAGGCTTGGGTAACCTGACAGTATCCCAGCCCTCGTGTAACCTTCGGGTGGCATGGCAGTTAGGCACCGAAAGGGTGGTACCGCTGAACGATTTTTTCTTGCACTGACACTGGATACTCTGGACATTGCCGTGTGATGACCGCAAGCTGTTTTTACGCAGTACTGACTTCCGAAACAGCCGACGTTGTCTGGCCGCATGGCGTCCTATAGAGGCGTACCAACTATGCCGTCAGTTACCGATGGCGCGGATCAACAGCTGACTGCCGCTCATTTTGGACAACACACTTATCCGGACTAGGTTCTCCCTTCGTTTTCCAGGGCCGCGTACGATGCGTGCAAATCGCTTGGAAACTGAGAGGCTGACAGATCCGAGTAAAATAAATAAATATAAATCGTTCAGCGGGAACACCCTTTCGGTGCCTAGCTGCCATGCCACCCGGAGAAAGCATGAGAACTGGGATACTACCAGGTTACCCAAGCCTAGTACCAAAGGACTCCGAAATGGATGCTCTCATGACCAACTTCAACCGAGAACACCCCTTCCACTTCCCGGACGTTAAGTTAGTCGGATTTTCCACGGGCTCAGTTCAGAGGACTGTCTACAGAAAGCCCATGTGGACGAGAGAGTACACAAACTTCTTCAGTTTTATGCCAATGAGGCGGAAACGAACCCTGATTCATACTTTAACGAACCCAGCAAAACGTATTTGATCTGCTGATACACTGGACTCTGAACTACAGCACATTGGTAATGTGCTCCGGGTCAATGGTTACCCGGAGATATTTACAACCACGAATATATCCGATCGCCCTACCCAACCGCCTAGTACGACCGTTGGAACGAAGCCACTACACTTGAGTTTACCGTAGGCAATCTCTTAGGAGACATAGTCAATCGCCGCTTGTTTCAATCCTACAACGCACTTTCCGGCTGAAACCCTGCGGTCTTGGTTTACAACCCTTTGCTCAACTTAAACCTCGAAGACGATATGTCATTCTTCACCCAGAATTGTGTATTCTTTCTGCTGCTGTTGTTCAGCGGAGTATGTTGGTCGCACGACACGGCAACTTTCCAAGAGAATACGCGAGCACCTCTCTTACAGGTATCACACTGGCCTCAACAGTTCAGCCAGAAGCTCAACTGCGTCCCACCTATTGACACCCGGCACGTAGTCATTTCAAATGAATCATTTCACGTCACCGTGCACCAAATAGACTGCCGGCATCTATTCAACGGCATGGCTTGACCGCAGCCAAGACAGTCGCTATACGCCTGCGAAACCCGGTACTGTGCTGTCAAAAACGTTTCGTACGAACGGTGAGTCCGCCTTGGTCGTGTGACACGAATCAACCGGCCAAGTCACTCAACGGCCCTCTAGACTGTCTCAGCATCCAGCTAGATGCGACATGGAGAGCACAGACAACCAATCGTTCGTGTCTCTATGTTTTGCATTTCACTAACCTATCTTCGCCACGTACTTCATTTTTCGCCCCCTATTTTAACCATTAGATATGTGCTGACCTGATGACGAGATCCCAAAAACACGAATGTTTGACACTGTGAACTCTAAACTGTTTATTTTAGCACTACAGCGTTCTCCCTAGAGGCTTCCGTTTCAGAAAAACACCGTGAGGGGAATAACTCCGCGGTTCGTTTGTTTTTTAGATATGAATGGACACTTTGCTTCTGTAACATTACATTCAATATTGAGTACAACTACAACAGTAAATTCATGACTTTGACCCCGCTTCGCCTCCCGAAAGCCCGAGTTCTAGGCATGTAAGGCAATAGTCAGCTTGTAGCTGAATGCAGGTTACTGTCCATTTAGTTTATGGTGATCAAACCCATGACTTCTCGGCGTAAATGTTTACGTTGTACGGCAGTTCATGTGGCTTCGGTGAGAGTGTACCGGTAAACTTGCGAGCACATACGCCATCTGCGCCAGAGCGAACAACATATAAGGAAAGTATTCCCGGAACCCGAAAATATTACATAGTGGCCCCCCAACTTGCACAATGACTTTCATCAACTACTTATACATCTCTTTAATGGACCCGTTTAGCTGCCAAATCCAGGTATAACTTTTTGTATAACCTTAGCGTCTTCCGACATCGCTTCGGGTAGAGCCTCAAGATACTTATTACCTACAATTTAGGAACGGTATGCTCTTGTTTCCAATATGAAGAGATTAATATATCCTTCAGGACAAAACACTCAGGGTTAAATAGAATCTCATCAAAAAAGGCTGACGCTTTTTCTCAGGGAATTTAGATAATTAAATAAGGTTGAGGGTTATCAAAGCCGGGGAAACTCACTAAAGCAATATCGTCCAGCAATATCCCAAAGGAAGAAGCACGTTCGGTCAGATCATCATTAACCCGCTGGCTCACGAGTTCTCGCTGTGTGATTAGCTCACTGGCATCAAACTGTGCTACAACGCCCTTGAGCACTTCAGTTGTTATTGACGGTAGAACGCGTTCCTCGTAGTCAAAACCAAGGTTCTGATAAATCTTGGGCAACAATGAGGACTCTGGTCGAAAAAGAATTCTCAGAGTGATGTTAACAGTCTGCAGATCTGTATGGGATCAAGAGAGCAAATATGATAAAGAATTAGCAACCGAAAACTAAATTTTTTGGCGTGTGAAAGCAGCCAGCTTAAGCATGCAGCGGCAAAACTGAAAGCGGCACACAAGGGAGCTATGTTGCTTTACAAGAATACAACCTCCCAAAGACTATTTCCGAAACCGACCACACTTACTACCACTAAGCCGAAGAATCACGATAATGAGCAGCTTTCGAACACTTTCAATGATTTGGTCATCAACTCCTGACGAGACAACGCCCCCCTGGCACCCGACACAGGCAGCTCAAATATGAACGCAGATCAACTAGGATGCTATAAGCCACCGATGGCGAAGATCCCCGTAAGACTTAACGTACCAATACGATTATTAACATCACGGCTTAAGCTATGCACACGTTTCTGTGGTCCCTGACAATGCTGGCCAGCGAGGGTTGAAGTGAAAAGTTTTTAAAAGCCGACATTCACAGAGATGGAAGTACAAGTCAATGAAGTGTGGAAAAAATCGTTCAGCTTTAACACCTTTTCGGGGCCTAGCTGCCGTGCTAACGGAAGAAGGCACGAGGGTTGGGATGCTGCCAGTTTGCCCAAGCCTAAATAGGAGCGATCGACATGCCGAGATTGGGTTCGAACCGCGGGCCTACTGGTCCGGAAACTGGAGACTTAACTACTGAACTACCCCGGCGTGAAGGAATTAGTCGGTCGTTTTAAAAAAAACTACCGAGTCCAGCCACCCAACGATCCTTCAGACCGTTCGACAAAAGTGCTTAATCAGTTCTTTGATACATAGATTCGAAAGCTTACGGAATACGTCGCTCACAAACGAACTCCGCTGCCTAGATCGCATCACACTAAGGAAGGTCACCAAAGTCTGTCTGTGCTTTCACAGCGTTCACTTGCATGGGCGGTCTGAATCCATGAAATCGCCACAAGCATCATCGACGGCCCATCAGTGTTCAGCAGTGATGATTAACTGTTGTGCAGAAATAAGTTAGTTTGGAGCACCATTGTGAAAGGAATGAGAATCATTCTGAGATGCCTACACTATCAGTCACTGAGACAGGCTAGATTGAAACTGAAAACAAGAACGCCATTCACATCGACTTCAAACATGAACAGGAAGGGGCCATACGGACTCCACCCTGAATGACCATCTATCTGCTTGCTTCTCTCAATCTGGAAAACAGCACTCTTTTCTGCGAACGACCACTCGGCGTGTGGAATACATGCTCAAACTCTCGCAGCTTTTGGTGCTGGACACATTCATCGGCCGGGACCACTGTTGCACAAATGAACACTTGTTTAATAATTATCCCCGTTGCGGAATAGACAGCAACAACTGACACGATCTATGGCCCTGAGGCTACGGTTGTCGAAGATCTGAAGACGTATCAGCTCCGTTCCTCGCAGAGATCACGTCCTACAGCCACACATCGATGTAGAATAATCCTTCAGCCATAATACCTTTTCGGTGCCTAGCTGCCGTGCCACCTGAAGGAAGCACGAGGGCTGGGATACTGCCAAGTTAAGCCAGCCTAGACAGGGAAGTCGAGATGCATAGGTCGGGTTCGCACCACAGTACATTCGCGCTTCAGCCAATGAGCCATCTCGCTCCGATCAATGCAACCAATGTAGTAGGCCGACACATACGCCCCTTTGGATTCAGGAATATGTCACTTTGTCGCCATAGGAAGGACAAAACGAACCTTCGGGATCCGTTTATTAACTGTCAGACTACTATCAAAATACAACTTCCAGTATACTAGAAAACGTCCCATAACTACCCGTTTCTTCCTGGATAGTAAATGGCGTGTTCAGTGATTGCACGTCTGGGAGCAAGACCGTCCACCACGTGGGTCCAAAGAGAATGTCAAAAGATGGGATGGATTTGGTTAGTTTATCTAAGAATGCGTCTTTTCTCCCCTTCGAAGAGCACGATGCCGCTGCATACTTCAGGGCTCTGGTTAATAGGAAGGTGAATACCGAGGTTTTCAGGTTCTTCAAGCACTTCTACCATGAAACTGAACAGCGGCGAAGTAGTTATCCATGTAGGAGATCACCTACTTTTGGACCAAATAGAGAAAGTAAACAAGTGAAAAACCTCTGGGCGCTAGATACCAAGTAGTTATCCATGTAGGAGATCACTTACTTTTGGACCAAATAGAGAAAGTAATCAAGTGAAAAACCTCTGGGCGCCTAGATACCATGTCATCTGAAGGAAGCACGAGGGCTGGTATACTACCAACCCTAGACAGAAGCGGTCAAGATGCAGTTTCAAGCCACGGAATATCCGGTCGTTAAGCTCAGCTTTTGAAGTGTTATACAGAAAACACAGCGGACTAAGAAATCACTTTACATTAGTCACTCAGATTTCAACATGCGACTACTTCGTCTATCCCCTTGGACTTGTCGACGAAAACTTCTTAGTTGCAGTTCCTGGAATTCTATCACGGAGGACACCATCTCAGTTCAATAATTAGGACAGCAGTTATTCCCACTGAATCCTACACGTTTAACACGCCTGTTACCTACTCTGCGATCTGCCCGGTGGTTACTGTGAGCCCGTTTTCGAGCTTATTAAAATTATGGAGCATCAATCCACTCACCTTTAGATCCGGTCATAACTGGAATGTTTCGCGGCTTTGAGCGGATGTCGAATATGATCGGTTTCTGTACCCAAGGTATGATGAAGTGTGTACCTTCACCAACAACGTCAGGATGCACGCCCTTGAATCGATCAAAGATCACGGCACGATGCCCACCATCAACTATCTCAGATACAAAAATGCCCATGGAACATACCATTGTAAAGCACCATTGGCAGAATACTTCCCGCTGCAACAATACCAACTCCCAGCTTGACCAAACGACCGAACATCGCATTTAGCTGCGCCATGCCAGGTTAGCGGTTATGAGGGGCTGAAAGCGGGCACAGGGAAAAATCGCGCGTTCTGATTGGTTCACGGATCACATGGATTCACAGGATCGAGGCATTTGCTCAAATTAACCGGGTCAGTTTTGTTCTTGTCGTTCAGTGGCTGTCGTTCACCTAAAAGGCACAAGTGAAACAAGGGTGTAGCACTGCTCTTTATTTTCTCAGCGCGGGGCAGTATACTTGCCAGCGAGAAGATTCGCATAAATGTCTAATAGTGCTTTAAACTGGGTTCTAGAAGGAGCGTGGATAACCGTCGGAGGAAGGTCATTCCACGCAGCTACTGCCCGAAATGATAAAAAAAATCCTGCCTAATGAATGTGTGTGCTCTGAGCTTGAACATTTTCTTACTATGTACCCGCCGTGTGTTCGCTGGGTCAACGGTGAAATACCTGTTTGCCAAGCTTTGTCCAAACAGAGCGTAAGTAAGAAATAGGTCCCTTCGGAGACGACGGCACTCGAGGGG
>NW_008751706.1:1341267-1343596 GCF_000715545.1 Opisthorchis viverrini
TCGTATGTTCCATTGGCGGATTTCCGATTTACAGCGGTTCAGCATTTTACGAAATGCCAGCTAATCTTCTGTATCCCCTGTAGTCAGATTTTTGAAAACGGGCTCGGACCTTTTTTCCAGAAGTCACCGAATCCTTTTTGGCATCCTGCAGTTCATCCGAGTGCGTGCTGGTTTTTTTGGGACGAACGTCGCGCCAGCCTCGCGAACTTTCTGGAGAATGGTCCTATATAGTTCTACCACCGGATCTGGTCCCAGTGTGACTTGTTCAAGGAAGGTGCGCATTCCTGAGAAGTCTGCACGGCAGAGGTCCCGTTTGAGTTTCGGGCTTTCTGGCCCAATAGCAGATGAAATCAAAGGTCAGCTTACAGTGATCGCCGTTGTGTCCACAAGCAGAGAAATCGCTTTTGACGGAGTGAAGCTGGAGATTGGCTTCGCTTCTTGTCCCCGGACATCTGACTCAGTCCAGTTCATGGGCTGTGACTTTGTTGAGGAGTGCACGGCTGCAGCTGTGTCCTCTGCTACATAAATAAGCGTTGATAGCTTCACGTAGTTTGAGCGCTGCCTGCATGTGGGGTTCGCCTCCTCCATGGCATCCCTGCCTTTCGTGGGCGAGAGGCCTGTGGTGGTCGAATAAAAACTGCTGTCCGGAGACGCAACTGGTTTCGTCGGCCTGCTTTTGGGAGCACACATGGAAATGACGACAATCGGCTTGGTCATGAGTTTGGGGTCGGCTGAGTTTGTGCTCAGCGGAAGCCTGTTTCGTGCCTCCACCCCTGATCTGTTGTGACCGAGCTTTCGTGCGTCCAAAAGGCGATCCTTAGGTAGACGCCTGACCATTGGGTTGGCCTTCTGAATGCTGCCAGCCCGCTCCAAGATCTCACGTACGTCAGATGTGGAAGAGAGTGACTAGAAGTCCAAGAGTTCGTGAGAGCGATTTATCAGGCCTGGTGAGGACATTGCTAAGGATAGACTGTGCCAGCTTCGCTGCCGTGATTTTTCCGGAGAATGACCCCCAGATTATCAGTCAGTTTTCTCTTAAGCGCCTGTCCACTAGAGAGGCTGTGGCGGTCTTTATAGCCGCGTCAGAACGTTGTATGACTTTCGTCGCAGCCAGAGGACCCGGTATGGATATCGTGTGGTACTCGTTCAGCGAAGAATGTTCCTTGTCAACTTTCGTCCGAGTCGCTGCATGCTTATTGTCCGAGTCCTCTAGTGCCTTAGGAAGACGCTCTAATTTCGCGTCGAGTATCCCGATCAAAGCGGAACACTCACATCGGCCTTTCTGAATCTGCAGTGGGGATTGGGTACCGTCTTTTGGGGCTCTCCTCTTGGCCGCGGTATGCATTACACCCTTAACGTAGAAGCAGCTGGCGCAGACAAGCGGGTCAGGAGAGTTAGCCAGTCGGCTTATCTGGTCGTCCTGTAAAGCCGTGCATTTGAATTGCCACCAGGCCTCGCAGGTTTGGCATTGCATACCACGTTTGACGTTCGCCGGGCAGCCATTGCGTCCACATCTGTTGTGTTCTATCAATGGCTGCAGCAGGCAATCGGTGTAAGTTGATGTCATGTTTAGGATTAGAGGTAAAATATGAAGTGTGCGCAAAATATCAAGGGTCATCTCTCATATGTTTCGCTAGAGTAATAAAATTCAACAATTACTCGTGTGTACTCTGTAAATATATTGAACAACGGAAAAATTCTTTCACAAATTTGCACGAGGGAAAAACGAAACCGATTTCGAACGTACTGCGAGGTCAGTGTTTTGAACTGGGCTCTAGAGGGAACGTGGACAACCGTTAGAGGAAGCTCATTTCCCGCAGCTACTACTCGAAATGAGAAAACATTTTGTCTAATGAGCATGTGCGCTGTGAGCTTTGAAATCCCCTTACCATGTCTCGGCGTGTTTGCTTGGTCAACGCTTAAAAATCTGTTGGCCAAGCTTTGTTCCAACAGGGCCTAAGTGAGAATTATGTCTCCACGGAAGCAACGACGCTCCGGGGAAACAGGCCAAGTGCTGCGAGACTTGTTTCGTGGTCCAGCGTCTTGAGGCACCTTCTCCCGTATTACTCACATGGACTTCCAAATACCCTATGGGGCCTACGTCAGACCGCCCCTGGAATACCAAGTTATCTACTCAGGACGTAAGAAAGACGTCACTCTCATTGTGCCTTTCCAGAGAGCCGCTACGAAAATGGTTGCCGGCCTCATGGATTCACGGATGGATGCACAGCATCGCGAGACGGGTATCATACTCCACGGATTTGAGGTCGACAACCATTTTCGTATCGGCTCTCTGGGAAGGCACAATGAGAGGGACGTCTTTCTTACG
>NW_008751706.1:1344398-1350439 GCF_000715545.1 Opisthorchis viverrini
GTCTCGGCGTGTTTGCTTGGTCAACGCTTAAAAATCTGTTGGCCAAGCTTTGTTCCAACAGGGCCTAAGTGAGAATTATGTCTCCACGGAAGCAACGACGCTCCGGGGAAACAGGCCAAGTGCTGCGAGACTTGTTTCGTGGTCCAGCGTCTTGAGGCACCTTCTCCCGTATTACTCACATGGACTTCCAAATACCCTATGGGGCCTACGTCAGACCGCCCCTGGAATACCAAGTTATCTACTCAGGACGTAAGAAAGACGTCACTCTCATTGTGCCTTTCCAGAGACCTCAAATCCGTGGAGTATGATACCCGTCTCGCGATGCTGTGCATCCATCCGTGAATCCGTGAGGCCAGCAACCATTTTCGTAGCGGCTCTCTGGAAAGGCTCAATGAGAGTGACGTCTTTCGTGCGTCCTGAGTAGACAACTCGGCTGGCATATTCAATGGGCGGTCTTACAGTGGCCAAATAAAGTATTTAGAAGTCCATGCGGGTGATAGGGAAGAGGGTGCGCGGGATCATCCGTAAACGGCGAATGGGCGGTCTTACAGTGGCCAAATAAAGTATTTAGAAGTCCATGCGGGTGATAGGGAAGAGGGTGCGCGGGATCATCCGTAAAACGGCGAATGCCTTTTGGGCCGATTTCTCACGATGCAGTCAGAAAGACGTGTTTGAAGAAAGCTAGATCCCCAAGTCCCTTTGGGTGTCTATCCTCGTGATGTCTTCCGGTCCTTCCTCACCATGGATGAAAAAGCCACCCGCTGAGTCTCACTCAAGCGATAAATGGACGCATTTCCAGCATCTGGAGGAAGGTGCCAGTCCAACGACTCCGGCAATGATAGAACGGCTTGATGGAGTAACATTTGCACTAGTGAGGAGTGGGTCGATACACTCACATTTCCTCGTAGATCCAAAAAAGGTCACAGATTATTCCACAATTTGCAACGAGAATCTGAGTAGGTGCATATTTTACGGCGTATAAACGAAATTTAACCAAAAGGTAATATTTCCGTGACATATTTAGGACTTTGTCTACACTGCTAGTTGTGGATAAGTAGAGATTCGGCACTGACAACTGTTTTCGTTTGAAAACCTCCAGTTTGATTTTGAATATAGCTCGCGACGTTACGGAACTTGAGAGTTGTCGAATGGGCAAAAAGGTTGTAAGTGACATTTGTGTACTCCGTGCGCGTTTGTGCCTGGTTGTGCTTGTGCTACGAAGCATCAACCTGTGTTGAGCTAACTCTGACGAATGTGTCTAAATTGGGTTGTTTTGTGAATAATGCACTGCACTAATTTTGCTGAATTTTATTCAGCAATTTGCGCGTGCGCTGATCAGACATGTGTCTATAGATTAAGATAGTATATAGGGAGATTGTTTTCAAAGGTAGAAGGCTGAGCGAGCCTGGCGCTGAGCTTCAAATGGCTGCAGACATGCAACTCCGTATCTGAGAAATAATGTCAAATGAACCGAAGTATAACTGGGTCCAAATAAAAGCTACAGGATGTTTTTAAGTTTTGGGAATCTTGGGTCATTTCTTCCAAACGTACACGACTTTTGGAACAATGTGCTTAGGCGTAAGTCTTAGAAGAGAAATGCCCAAAAATTACGTCACACACTCCTACAAGGTGTTTTTCCCAGCATTTGTTCACCCAAATTTCGTTCCCATCCGGCACGATGTGCTTCCATTGAATGCTGGTGTACACGAGAGGCTTCCGGTATTCTCGTACTTGCACCTTGAATGTGACTTGGATACAATGGTAAGATAAATTCTCAACAGTATAGACTGCAATATACGGGTGCTGAAAGTGCTTTCTGAACCCAGCAGTTGCACCATAACAAAACCAACATAGTTAATTGTAATTTTGAATGCAAAACTTTTTCAAGAGCATATTTCGAAGTTTTTGAGACATGGCTGATTGGCCTGCAGATTTCTGAGGTTGGAGCTAAACTGCTGTGCTTTGCGAATACCCGCATCGAGTGGTTTTGGAAACGACGGTTAGCGTGGTTAGGGAGGGGTAATTTCACATGCCCATTCATGGCCGTCAGCAAATTGAGCTCTAAGGTTATCACGGCCTATTACTCAATGAAACTGACGTGGTCGGTTTTCGGTGCGTCGGCATCCACCTGTGCTACGAGGCGCTGCTAAATTGAGTCTGTCATGACAGCATCAAAGCAGCTCGTAACAGATACATGATGGACCTGGACCTTTTCCGAATCAAATGGTTTATGTGGAACTCCGTTCGTCAGTCAAATTAATCCAACCCCAGGCGTTACCGCTTGTTTCAAACGCTGCCCCGATTTTTACTCCATTTAATCCCAGTTTGTTGTTTGACCACCTCTGGACAAGTCACAAAGTTGTGCAAAACCGTCCCTTTGGATGTGTATCACTAGCCTTACTAGAGTAAAATATTCAAGTGGCTAAAATATCGGATCATATTTCACGAAAACGTAAGACACCTAAAGGAAAACAGGATTGAATGTTAGATTTTTGGGGAAAATTCAAATTCCACAATCAATGGGAACGAGCGGTTTGTTTTGAGGTGCCATCAAACCAAACAATGGAGTGACAGTCTGACTGGATAAGCGTGAAGCTATAGTCAGGCTCTTTTGATCACATGGTACAGACATCTGAGTTTTAACGCTCATGATTCCTGCGATTTTCCAGCCTCAGAACAAAGACAGTGATTGTGGTAAATGCTTTCGTATGTTGACTTGCGCCTTTGAGATGTGCCTTTACTGCGCTGCAAATAGCTTTTACAATTCCCTCACAGTTCCCTTCTACAATTTTCCTACTTTCAAGATCGCAAATGATAGCTTTCAGGGCTACCTCCTCATTTAACAGCGATGTTCTGAATAGTGACGAAACCTCTTCATTAGAAGAGGAGGTTGGTGAAACAAACCAGATTTTACGTCTTTTTCAAAATTTTCGTACAAACTCAGAACGAACACACATTTTTAATCTTTCTTATCTTTAAGTCAGCTTCGCCCTAGCTATATGGATGATAGGTAACAACGATTTAGCCTATGCAGATGTAAGTTGTCAAGCAGGCGTTTTCCGAATCTAGTTGCATTGTTAGAGGATTTTATCACGCAAATAATCAACGTGTGTAGAAGACCGCAAAGGCAGAAAAATCAAGCTGAGGCTGTTGGGAACTGAGGAAAAACATATCGATATTCAGCTGCATTTCAGCTGCGATGATACCACTCACACCCTGTGTTAATACAAGAACCGTTTAGGTGCAGAACTCTTCTGGTGTCTGGGTGTCTGCCCGAAAGGCGCGCGAGAGCTGAGGTATTGTCATGTCTTCAAAGCCTTAACAACTGAGATATTGCGGGACCTGTTAATCAGGTAGCTGTTCGTCCGGCCTAGAAATTACCTTGCACTGAGAGTGTCTGCAAGAATGGTGATGAAATGCTCGCAGTATAATTGTCAAACTCGGTAGACAGATCAACAGCCACCTGACCGACGACAACTGAGCGCATGCGAGCCGCCAATATTTTGGACCCATTGCCGGATAGCGAGAGCCCTATTCCGCGCAATGCTGTTAGTTGCAAAAGCTTTGCAAGTGGAATAGAACATTTTGTACCAAAATGTTGCATTCGGATGCGCATGTGCTAGGACCAAAAACGGTCCCAATCTACGTCCATATTTCCGTAGCTCACCTGATTTCATTGTCTACTGAAGCAATCATACCTCCGGCGGAAAAAGTCTGGAGGAATACTTTCCTGACGTCGCTGAAGCACCGAGACCCCTAGATGGGGCTTAAAATTTTGGACTCGTACTCTGAACTCAATTGCCTGTCGCTTTAGTCCATCAGGGACACGTCGTAGCTTTCGGAAATTCAATTCCATTGTGCGAATACTGAGGGCTCCGGGTAACCGACATTTACTTCAAGAAAGTATGCACCGCCAAATTTGTAACTTAACTTTTAGGTTAGGCGTATCATGAGCATGCTACCGGTCCACCAGAATATTCATTGCCAGCTTCTGTTCTTGATTTTCAGATTGTTCGTGCAGAGCATTATTGGTAGACAAAACGATTACCTCTTACGACCCTAAAAATAAAACATAGTGATAAATAATTGGGAAAATTCCATTAAGATATTATGCATTCATCTTGTCTGCCTAATTTCGCTTAACACTTTCACTGGTTTGTAAGATGCACGCTATGGAAACACCAGACGACAGTGATTCTCTGAAGGCAGGTGTTCACGACAATTTCTGTGGATAGAAAACAGAAACAAAGCTCATGAGCCGAAGCCCAGTAAGCAAGGTTGCACATCACCAATACTTACTATGAATCAATCAAAATGACAGACACCGTATACTACAGGTTCAGTTACGCCAACCAAAAACATATCAGTATAGGATAGACAAGGTGAGCTCCATGACGATCTTCGTTCGTTCCATTCTAAGCGGTGAATTTAAATAATTATTTCGGTGGGTTGATTCGTCCTCACACTTGAAACGTGCTTTTATTCCGCTTTTCCAGCTTAGATTGTCAGGACTTAAACCCTCGTAGCAAACCAGTTTCGCTTCCCCAACAGTATCACTACAGCTGACTGTGGCGGTTAAAAAACACTGTTTATATCATCTCATTCATCTTGAATTAGGTTGAACGAGCTCGCGAGAGAAGTGTATACATGTATCGCGATACCTCGAATATCGTCCCAACTGAAATATGAGGTGACCTGGCGCAGCAGTTGATTAGGAGCATCATAAGCGAAAGATTCAGCTGGGTTCCAGGTGAGTCCCGCACAGCCAAATTAGTTTACAAATGAGAATAGTTCGCGAACCTCGTGCAATTTATTCAGCAATAGGAAACTCGGAAACTCGGAAACTCGGGAACTAGGCCTATCTAATGGGCCACAAGAAAGACGAAACCAGTCTTGGGATGACGATGAGTTTTTAGCAACCTTATAAATATTGTATTACGTACGTTCGTACAAGCCCTTGCAGTTTCAGGTACGCCGAAGTAGCTTGCGAGCGTCACCTGTCTTCCCCTGTGAATTGTCTAACGTTTGTTTACTGGACATACATGCAGAGGTTGTTTTGACGAACAGGATGAAACTTGTTTAAAAAATCTCCCGACAATACTCGCCACGTATTCAGCCATAGTCACTGCGCTTTTCCGGGGTCGCTTTGCCCATTTCTCGGAGCCGCGTAAGGAGCGGACAAATCGCATGGCAACTGAAAGACTGGCAGACCCGGATGTCAGACGAACTCACAGGAATCGTCTTCTAGAGTCCCTTCCAAACGCTCCACCATCAGATGTGAACTCATACTGGGACGAGATTGCCACCTCTTTGCATAGTGCTGGGAATTTTGCCTGTGGGACGATCCAACCCGATGCACCCAAGCATTGGATATCAGACCGAACGGTGACACTACTTCAATCTCGAAGAAATATCCCAGCCGCTTCCGAACATAAGAGCCATCAGACGTCAAGCGAAAGTGAGCTTGCGATCTGATCGTGAAGTATGGTGGACACAGAAAGCCAAAGCAATGGAAGAGGCCCGGAAAGCCGGTAATGACCGGAAATTATTCCAGTTGATCCGTGCGACCAGACCCCGGAAACCACCCGTGAGTGAAACAATGAAACGTCAGAATGGAACGACCATCTCGAACAAAAAAGAACGTCCCGACCGGTGGGCCGAATACTTCAAACAGCAACTGTCGTGGCCACCAGCCGACACTCATCTACAGCCCACAGGTGAAGTAGAATCCTGGACGGTGAACGTGGAACCACCTACGGCCTCGGAGGTTTATGAATACATTT
The DNA here is from genome assembly GCF_000715545.1 of Opisthorchis viverrini. Taxonomy (NCBI): domain Eukaryota; kingdom Metazoa; phylum Platyhelminthes; class Trematoda; order Opisthorchiida; family Opisthorchiidae; genus Opisthorchis; species Opisthorchis viverrini. Next base: position 1,350,182 of record NW_008751706.1, read on the forward strand.
GTTCTCTCAGGCGCCACCGAGCTCCTGGTCCGGATGACCTTTCACCAGCACTGTTCAAAGACGGGGGTGAAGTCCTCAGTCAGCGCCTGTCCGATCTGTTTGCTTGCATTTGGGAAACGGAGTCTGTCCCAGACAACTGGGGAGAATCGGTTATAGTGCCCGCTTTCAAAAAAGGGGCGCGTAGTGAGTGTGGTAACCACAGGGGGATCAGCTTGACCAAGGTCGTAACCAGACTGTTGGCGTCAATTGTGCTTCGTC
>NW_008751706.1:1354052-1355047 GCF_000715545.1 Opisthorchis viverrini
AGCACTAAGTCCCTTCCCCGTCCACCTTTACTCTTTTCTTTACAATAAGGCTTTCAAATAAGTCATGGCTGTACGGCAGTGAAGCATTGGTGTTGAACGCTGATGTCATACTGTCGATGATAATAATGAATCATAGTCAGTCATCGCAGCTAGAATTTTTACACACATCAGTCTACCTGGCGTACTGATATGAATATGAAGGGCATCTTGCCAGCTGGTTCGAAGGAGGGAACCCAGCGACCGTGGTAATTGATCCTTTAAGAATCGGACCGCTTTCACTGAAATGGACAGGGATATGGGAACGGCATAACCGCGTCTTTTTTCCACATACACATCTGTAACGTGAATTCGTGATGTACCAGAGCTACTACAGTGTATGGGGGGAATCCTAAATGTGTAAAGCACCTTTGTTTAAGTAAGTATTAAGAAGCAATCCTCCCCCGATTTAATCCCAATTTTTGTGTCCCGTCCACAAGCCGCAGAATTACCACACAATTGACGATTTCGTCTACCTGAAGCAGTGCGACGTTCGCCTGGCCCAATAGCTCCGCGGCCATTATGCGGCAATCAAAGTTTGCCTACTCATGAGTAGTCAAAAGAATACAATTTATTGAGTCAACAATTTTGAAGCCACTATCATCCATGCAGTGCGGTATCAGCAGTAACAAGTTATCTCGTATTTTCTGCAGGCCACAGTTCAAATACTGATGACTACCACTTGCTGTTAGCAAATTCTCTTCCAGTTCGATGAGGAGAGGAAAACTGATGCTACAAGCTTGTGACCATAACCGAGTTGGGTGGGGCGCGACTCTTTTAGATCTGGCGAGGCTGTGCAAGCAAATTCGTGATGCGCATGGGTTTTCAAGTTATTGTGAGTATTGACGCGTGGACACATTTGACAAATACAAGCAACACCATGCGGCTGTTCGTGGCATGCACATCATGATGAGCTAGATTCTGTCGCATCGCATATATATATATATATATATATATAT
>NW_008751706.1:1356379-1376644 GCF_000715545.1 Opisthorchis viverrini
TATATATACCATGGCATCCTCATCCTTATCAAAGACAGCAGCGTCAGTGTTGACACCGATGCTTCGCTGCCAGAGTACCATAGCATCATCTGGCAGAGTTCATCAGGATCAGTTTTTCTGAAGAGGAACAATAGGGTGTCCACGAAAAATTCCAAAGCTGCTATGAACAGCTTCAAATCTGACCTGGCCAGCACATCTTGTCAGTACGGATCGGTTTATCCAATTTCTGACGGTGCGATTAACGGTCGCCAACAGGCTTATCAGCACCTAAGTGACGACAGGTGAATGATCATCACAAAACCAGACAAAAAAGCAGGTGTAGCATTTTTGGATGGAAACAGATATGGGAATGAATTTGAATCGATCCTGTCTGAAAACACCAACTAGTTGTGCTGCGGAACATAGGCTGCCCAAAATAGCTAAGAAAATAATGGTGTCATTAGTACACAAGAATCCGAACAGCTCAGACCCACTGGACATGTGTTCTTTACCCAATCCCGCAAGACTGACGTACCCCGGCGTCCAATTTTTGAGACGCGTAATCGCCACACGACCAAGTAGTTACCTGAAGCTTCAAACAGATCGGAGGCTGGAATGCTGAGCGCCGCATTGGCAACCTATTAGGTTTTATTACGAATCAGAGATGCGGCCATTTCCGACGACGAGGTGTCATCCTCGGTTGGTACGACACCTACAGCCAATATACATTTAAAAAGATACATGTAAGACATACACATACATACATACATACATACATACATACAAACATACATACATACATACATACATACAAACATACATACATACATACATACATACAAACATACATACATACATACATACATACAAACATACATACATACATACATACATACAAACATACATACATACATACATACATACAAACATACATACATACATACATACATACAAACATACATACATACATACATACATACAAACATACATACATACATACATACATACAAACATACATACATACATACATACATACAAACACATACATACTTACATACATACATACATACATACATACATACATTTAAATGCATTATAAACGAAAGATTCATTTGGGTTCCAGATGAGTCTCTCGAAAATCCAAATTTATTTGCAATTGAGTGTATATTCGCTGTTTTATCGATCTTTTGACCAATGCTTTACACAATAGCACGTTTGTGCCTTTGATTGCTGATTCAAACAAGAGAGGAATTGGCCCTTTTGAGTACATTTATTTGAGAAAGGCTGTCGAGGAATTTTCAGCAACCTTGTGAGTAGTGTATTACGTGTATACATGTATAGCGATATCTCGGAAATCGTAACAACTGAAACGTGACGGGGCCTGGTGTAGCACATTCATTCTCTTAAAAACATTAAAAAAAACGACAGATTCCGCAGGGTTCCAGGTGAGCCTCTCGGAAATGAGTGTATTTCGCCAGTATATGTTTAATAAGGGTTGCACAATATGCGTGTCATATCATTCACGAGAGCACAATTCAAACCACCTTGCCTTCTGGTAAGTTGCAGGCATTAAATTTTCACTAGGTACTGGTTTTGCAATTTCTGATCAGCTGCTCATTTTGCAGAAAGGTGGATGGTGCAGTCCATGGGCTGTCTAACTGCACACATGTCCAAATTTGGAAACAACTTACTGGTTTATAAGATGGAAATGTATGAGTTTATAGAGGGTAAGTCATTGATACTTTCTTGATTTGCGATAAATTTTGTCTATTCTGTATTTTGGACAAACGCACTCCTTTGTATAGCCATTTGCTTTCATAAGAGACTCACCTGAAGCCCAGATGAAGTTCCCGGTTATGATGTTCTGAAGCAACTGAATGTGCTGCCGCCCCATGTTTCAGTTGGTGCGATAATCGAGATATCGCAGTATAGTTTGTAGGCATAATACGTCACTCATAAGGTCGAGGAGATTTCAGCAACCTTATGAGTAGTGTTTTCTGTCTATGCCGTCTATTTGTTTGTTTTTGCTGAGAGCACCAAAGATTTTATTGAGTTGGGAAATTCAACCGGAAAAACCAGGTGGTAGTGATTGATATATAATCGTCTCGAGGCACGGTGCTGATATTAGACGATGCGTGCACTGCAAGCCCAAGTAACGTCCCACGGAGAACTGGACTAAAATTGAGACATCTTTGTGACACAGCCAAATAAAATGCAATCTCTTATGTGCACTTACTAGCCAGATCAGTCGAACAAACCACGCATAAGTCATTTCGGTAATGAAAAACTCGAGAAAGCTTTCAATGAGACAGAGTTAGCACGGGTCTTCAGACCCAGCCCCTTTACCAAACAACATCTGAAGGACCAACTTACTTCAAAAGCTGCCTGTGGGTGTGTTTATCAACTTGCATTTACACCACTCTCATTTGAACAGTATTTTCCCTTTCTTGGTGCAACTGTTGTGGCGACATAACGCCTAATAAATGAGGCACCTGACCTAAGTTCTGCTGTCATTGTACCGAGTTTGAACCCGTGGCAACTCACATGAGAAGTAAGCATGTCACTAGAACCCCACCGACTGGACAGGCACTCATTATCAGATGCATTTGTATGGGTTTGAATATTTATGTCAGTCAAATACGAGATAACCATCCAAACAGCTGTTTGAATATATTCCGGAGCGTCGATGCAGCATTTCTGAAACGATCTCGAAATGCATTTACACAGTCCTACCAAGGTTAAGGCGTAACACTGCGCATGTGATTACTATAATCTCTTCGACAGTCCATTACAAACGGGAGATTCAGCCAAATTAATTTGAGGCCCCCTTGCAAAACAACTTAACCTGTAACTGACCAGTTATCATCATCACTGTCAGCTGTATGAACCGCGTACTTGTCGTACAGTGGTTGTAGCTGCCACAGTTTCGTTCACCGATGATTCGTGGAGGCGGGAGCTGATAAATTAGTGCGTAAATACAGCACTGTAGGTGGACTGTTAATTAGGGGGATTGGGAAGGGAGCTACGAATTGAAGGAAATAGCTTGGATNNNCGGCAGTGACCAGCGTAGCTGAGTTTGCTGCTAATGGCTTTCATACTTCGTTGCCAAGTCATTATTTGACCGCCTCTGGCTCTCTTCCACCCTTCGCGTGGTTGTGCGAAAAGAGCCCTTCGAGGAAGTCCGTCGACCGGCATACGCAGCACGTGGCCAAGCCAGCGCAATGTATGCAGTGTGATCAGTTCATTTATCGAAGGTGGGTTATTTCTCCCGAATACCATTCCACGATTTTCCGCATTGCTTATCCGGTGTTCCCACCAGATTTGGGCAATGCTCCGAAGACATCGATGGTCAAACACTGAAAGTCTTTTGACGTCCTCAGCACGCAGCGGCCAGGTTTCTGATCCGTATAGTATGTGTTCCCCAGGCAGACGAGGAAGTGTAGAAAAGTTACCTCCGTCCAGCCCGTGACGATTGTAAACCACGTTTTATTACGACGCATCCAGGGTATTCATTAGTACACTGACAGCCTTGCTGAAGCCGGTTCGAACTCTGCATTGTTTCCTCGAATCCAAGCGGCTTCAAGTGTCGTCCACTCTGACCATTTTTTCAACTGTTTGTGTCAGTCGACTGTCGACTTTCGTTCGTCTTCATTGCTAAGATAATCTTGTCCAATAAGTGACATTTACCTGTGTTGAAATTTAGGTGTGCAGGTGGATGATTGGTAAACTATGAGCGGTATTCAGATGGCTAATGGTTGACTCTGTGGCGTCATCACACACTCTACGACCCACTTTTGTACAGTTATCCACAAATGGAAGTAAGGAGACCATAAAAACAAGCCGAACAAGGTACAGTGATAGAAGTTGTGCGGGAAGCCGTCCTCGAAATACTCTCTTAACCTTCTGTGACGAGCTGTTAATCTTCAATTTTGAGGTGATCTTGTGGCAACCGAGTTCGGCGTACGCCGGAAACTGAGTGGCTTCCAGTTTCATCCATCGAGATACAAGGAGGTGGGAAAACAATGATGGTTCGAAAACTGTATGGGGGCGAATTAGACTACAAGGCCATGGAATGGGGAAAGTACCACTGTTGAAAATGTGGTTGCGTGGTTTGGACGTTCGAATCCTGGTGTTTGTTCGCTGGCACTCTGTGAGAATCCAGCGTCACGTTTTGCTCATTTGAATCACTGTATAACTTGCATGTCCGGTTCTTTTTTGTGCTGACTTCTGGTGTGAAGCGTGCGTCACAGCGAGATCTCATTTCAGATAAAAGTTTGACTCGACATCGTTGTAGTACGTTGTTAGATGCATAACAACTCTGAGAAATGATGTTCATCGTATCCCACTTGAAATTACTAAGAGGGAGTTAACGAAGAGAGATCAATGCATCGGAAGAATGAAAAACCCCTAAAAGTTTATCATTAAAGTCTTTGAGTTACCTCAAATCGAAAAATTTGTCCAAACAATCTGAGGAGAGTGTTGGCATCACACAAAAAAATATATTCTTCAAAGAGTGGATACAGCCAAGCTTAAACTGATTTTGCTACAAATTACCAACGTGTCCATCTTGAGGCTCGACTTGTTGCGATTATTTGTTGAACGCTCAAACTGTCAGATTCTCTGTATCCATCCATTTTCCTCAAATGAGTTGTTCTGTTCTCTCCGTTTCATCAGTTACTGTTCGAAGATTTGAAAAGTTACGCTTTGACTTTCGGTTTTCTACTTCCCGATAAGTTGCTAGTATGAAATCTCTTGTCGCGCTTCGGAACGATGGAACGAAATTCCCTAAAACAAATCACAGCCGGAAATATTAGCTTAGCTTTACTCTCTCCCGGTCACTTTTAGGGACAGTTTACTTCCCCTCCCGAATCGTCTTAGTTACAAGTCGAGCTCAACGGCAGAATCGGTGTAGTGGATCTGGTAGGGTCTCATGATATTCTTGGTATCAGCTGGAACACGCAGGAACTCTCGATAAAGTATTTATCAGCTGTGCTCTAGGTGAACCACGGCACTCGACTTATCTTGCCACCTGAGATAGGATGCTACTCATGTAACGGTGATACTACTGATCGGAGAGGCATGCGAGTAGTACGTTTTCTTCTTGTAAATTTGCTTTTCGTCTCTTGAATAGAGAGAGATCTATTGCGGAATTTGTGTAGGTGCTTTGTATCATTTGCTTGGATTTGAGCAACACTCGATGAATATCCAGGAAAGTTCAGGAAGACGCGTTCAAGAGAAGATGGATGTTCAGTTTTTGTAAACAAGATGCATATGAGAGTTTTACTTCCCTGTCTTATGGTCTATAACTGTTCAGCAGCGAAGGCCTTCTTCCTGTCACTCGTATAGTGCTACTCATACCCTGCAGGATTATTTTATACAAAATTCGTTTTGGTTTTTGCAGCTTCTACCTGTTTCCTATCTCCTGCCATCTCCAGTAACGTCAGCCTGAAAGAATTAATCACCGACACCTATTCTTCGGCATGAGTTTTTGCGGCATGCAATCAAATGATTTTCACAAGATTGTTACGATTGGTGCAACATTGCGAGGAAACTGAACGGCATTGATCAATGAACTGTGTTAGAGTAAACACGTGCATGGATTTGAGAAGCATCGAGCGAAAGTAATGTGTTGCTGGAAACACATGAGTTAATGTCAGCTGATAAACTCTTAGTGAAACACATTCTGGACACCATGAGTGTTCATCTTCGTAGGAAGAGAACATCACGAGCATATTGAATATGGATCTGAGAGCAGGTGCTGTATTACTTGAGCACCTTTTTTGTCGAAAACAACATCATAGGTCGACCCTGAAGAAACTAGCCTAATGGGTTCAAATTGTTACTTGGATTCATGCTCCAAAAAAGTAATACCGCTCGCATTTGGGCTTTACAATGGCGGACAAGGCCATTCGCATATGGTTGGTCAGAACCTCAGGCGGTTTACTGAGTCAGTATCGAAGCGAGCTCTGATTGGTCGGAAAGGTGGACCAGATAATCAATAACATCTGGTATCCGCTGCATCGCCAGCGTCGCGTCCGAATTCTCACAAAGTTGCATCAACATTTGCTTCAAATATGACACACTCCAGATAATTTGTTTACCTGCTCTGCGCGGTTACTTCACTTTGTGGGCCTGTGGTGGAACTGCTGGTTGCTAACTTGGGAGAATCAGGTCAATAAATGAACTGAGGCCTTATCTTCAACATACATGAAAAATGTTCATCAGAAAAAAGTCGTTCAGCTGTAACACCCTTCCGGTGCTTAGCTACCATGCTCTTCGAAGGAAGTACGAGGTCTGGGATACGGCCAGGTTGCCCAAGTATAGACAGAGGAAGTCGAGAGTCAGAGGTCGGGCTCGAACCATGGACCTTCCGGTCAGTAAATTCGCGCTCTGACCACTTAAGCCATCTCGCCCCGTGTGTAAGAAACAAAACTAAGTTTGTTGTCGTGCAGTGAAGGATGCTGCCACGTTTGAACCAGATCCCAGACGTGTCACGAATGATTCTTTCCTTTGGTTGAAGTAGTCTGCTCGCTGCAGCCATGACTAATCGATGAAGGTTTTTGATAAATCCATCTATCACCTATCGGACTGGTACAATCATTTATGAATTGGGTCTGACGTTTCCAAAAGCCTTTCTATGGATACTGAGTTGCTGATAATCAGGACTGAAACATAGCAGTCATTTCAAATGAGAAGAACAACAGTCTCTTAAATGTGGAAATCAAAGCAGAAATATGGACTCAGTCATTGATCAGCGGAACTTTTTGGGAAGTGGCAACTGTGGTTTTTTTTGCCATCTTTCCAGGCTGCCAAATTTTGTTCATCCTCACTCCGGTTTCTGGATGTTCCAGATGAGTGTTCTTCGGCTGAATACTATTCAAATGTGTGGTCTAGAAACAAGTTGATGCTACTCCTCCCCTCAATTGTTTCTGTGAATTATGTTTCATGGGAACATCTGCCCCTTAGTTTACCTGATGTGATGAGGTGCAGCGTTAGGAGTTCGACTAAATTATGTGAGCTCATATCACTCCCGATTAGGTGCACACATGTGTCGAATAGTTAAAGTTTCACGTTCTATCAAAAACATCAAAACGTCTTTTGGAGCAGGCAAACTCTTTCTCGAGGACACTTACTCATCATCACGTGTCATTATCACGTCAATCGATCCTAACGCAGTGCTGACCGACTCCACATCGTCGATCGCCAGGCTTCTATGGCACACAGATGACAGAGCTGAACTTAACTCGTTGTTGAAGGTTTCAGCGCAAAGGAGGCAGCCACCGACGTGAAAATATCTTGAGGCCACATTGTTTAGTCGTTTAGAGCCTGTCCTACGTGCTCAGAAATACTCTGGGGTCACCCTGAGACTTTGTTGGTTCAGGTGAACTGTCATATCGTTCTAGGCTTATACAAAAGTCATAAGTTGTATTATTTATCTTGCGGCGGAAGAGTGTGAAAATCAATTTATTCCGCCATCTCGTTATCACTGCGTTTTCCGGGTAGATCATGGAATTGAGGTGCTTCAATCCAGTCATACGAAGATGTGGTCTTTGAAAGAGGACTTCCAAGAGGGTACGGCTAACACAAACATCGACTCACAACGCACTGGCGATGAACTGTTTGCAATAAAATTGCTCAGCTCAACGAAGCAACCAACGACCGCACAGTTCACTTCTGAAAATGTATGCAGGGATCCCTTAAACGAGAATGTCTTTTCATCAGTAGTTTTAACACTCAGGCTTATATAAAACATTTGAGACATACTGCTCACAATCCATCAATAAATGTTTGATCATTCAGCGGAATCGCTATGTTCATTTCAAAGGCAAAATTGCTGTTTTTCATGAGGTTACCGAGCAGTTACAGAGAAGTTTTCATTCGTATAACTATGTGGCACGTGACTAGGTCACGTGAATTCGGTGAGTAAAGGACAATTGACGCATGATTCTGTCGAGGTGTACGCTGGTCCACCGATCACGGGCTCGCCGTCAAACGGTTGAGTTCAGCAACATTCGATGGTGGAGACATTCTCACAATTTGGTCAGGTTGACGGCCATTTTTGTTGACAATAAAAGCAAGGTATTACGCAGAACTGCATGATCACCTGATAACACAGTGTGAACAGCTTTGTGCGAACTGCTCTGATGCACAATTGTAAGTCCAATTAACTTGCACAAAACCGTCACTTTTGTCAAAAATGTCAACAAAACCAGTGGTTTCAAGATTTTTTTGTCATACGAGCTCGAGGAACCTTGTTCTCGTTGCACGCTCTAATTCACTCGAAAGCCCGAGTTTTTACTGAGTTTCCACTTCACTGACTTGTGAAACTTTGGCGCACGTGACACACCGCACGTCGATAATTGTCGTTACCTAGATCAATGAGCGTCATGTTCAAATATTTAAGCGGATTATCTGGCTTGCCCTACGTCACGTGATGCTCCTCTACAGCTGTGAAGCTGTGTAACACTCGTTTAGCGTACCGCTCCGGGATTATCTGGCTTGCCCTACGTCACGTGATGCTCTTCTACAGCTGTGAAGCTGCGTAGCACTCGATTAGCGTACCGCTCCGTTGCGATTCAACAACTTACGTACCGCATAAGGCTAAACTCGTCCTATTTTGAACGTTCATGACCTAAAATTTCGATCCACCCTTGTGAGAGCAATGCTTCCAAGTTCTTTCAAATAAAATCATCAGCGTTAGAGTAGCAGGAGGCTGCTATTCCGTCTAGGTATTCTGGAGAACTCCGAATGTTCTACTAAACAAAAACCTTCCGTTTTTTTCTAGCAAATTTAGTCATCGTACCGAGGAGATAAGCAATGCTAAAATAGTTTACTGTCATCTTAGTGATAATTTCGTTCCAGAAGTAGAAAGCATTGAAATGTATTCGGGAAGAAAAAACAATCGAGTGCCATTTTTGGCCACCAAAGTTACACAATTAACTTTAGATGTTTTTATTTAACAGAACTTGGCCGAAGTATACTGTATGGATGATGTAAAGTAACTACTTTTCAATGCAATCGTTTTGCTTTCAACTCGGATATCATTTTTATTACTCTTGGTTGGACTTTCGTAGCGTTATGTCAGTTTTGTGATTTCACTGTGTCAGTCACCGGTTTTAAAAGTCCAGTCGAGAATATTCACAAACGAAAATTGGAGGGAAGATGAAAACGGCGGGGCCGTGATAATGTAACAAACTAAATGTATCAAAACTTGTGGCAAAGGGTGGGTTTGTTCATTTGAGGAATCGCCATGGATCTACACCAGGTTAGGAATCAACTCACCCGTGGTCGTGACAGTTTGGGAACCGTTTGCTTTAAAAAACAACGCAACAAAGGGACGACTTGTCTCATTAAATTTAACCCACTCTAGTCCTCAACTTTGGGAGCGCCAGCAGAGCTTATGTTTCAAACAAACCCATCATTCCAAGTGTTGCGGAAAACAGATGTCTCTGGGGCGAGTTTCAAGGGCTGCCGAGAACACCTGAGCGGACTTATGGTTGAAAACCACCGAATTCAACGTAGCTCAGTAGTAATATGCTTATCCTTGGAAGTTGAAGAATTCAACGTGAGCTCGAAGTGTCCGTTTGTTCCACAGTGCGACTCCCAACGGGTTGCTACCGACTTGGCTGCAACCAGACTTTGAAGCTCTCGGCGGACCTTAATCGTCATGGTAAAAAAACTCCTGATATGCACGCTTTCCCAGGATCACTTCCCACAAAATATCCATGCCCTGGTTCGCTTAGCATGCCGTTTCGAACTTTTGAATCAGAAACTTGGTTCTTCTGTAAACTGCAGTTGTTACCTATCATTTTAAATCCTTATATTCCCTACTATCGTCCTTAGTTCTGCTCTTGAGTGCATGTAGTCACCGTACTCCTGCAGGGTAGACCTGGCGTTTTTGGCCAGTCCCATCTCATACATCCTTTGGCAACCCAGTTGAACCCTACTCACCCTTGTACTGAAAGAGTTGGAAGTGTTCACTGACATTTCTGAGTCATTCCTGTGCCTGTTGTTTGTTTGGGTAAGATTTCCCATTTCGGCGACAGCATTCGTTGTTCTGCACAGGTGTAACTGTATCGATCAAGGTCCACCCGGGGTTGAGGCATCACTGACAAACCAACTGCTTACCAAGTTCAACAAAGATGCAGCCTACCACTGTGTTTTTTCAAGGCTGTTGGAATAAGATTTTCTAATGAGTCTTCCCCGAGTTAGGGATTTTGTTGGGCAATGAAATTCAACTCCGATATATTTGGAAATGCAAAACAGGTTCGTCCTATAAGGGCCTCAGGCTGGACTGCAATAGGCAGTGAAAAACTGCACTGCTCACCAGTAATGGTGCAAAAGCTCTTGGTAACTCGGTGTTTATGGCGCGAACCTATTGACCGGAGGGTTTGTGGTTCGGAACCATCCCAGGCATCTCGACTGCTTCTGTAGAGTCTTGGGCAATCTGGCAGTATCTGAGCGCTCGTGCTTCCTTCGGGTGAGGTGGTACCTAGGCACGGAAGCGCGTTATATGTGAAAGATATGTGATATTAAGCACGGTCTCATTTAGAAGTTCAGGTAAGGATGGAAACATGTGTACATTCGGTGTGGTCACATGGAAATGTCCTTAGTGTGAATGCATTTCTGGCACTCGTTTGCCAGTTAAGAACGTGTGAGGTAAGAATTTATGGGAACCAGAAGTTAAACATCATTTGAAGAAAGGCATGTGGTACTTAGTATACATAGCTGATGTAATGTAAATATTATGTATACTGCTTTGTCCCCCGCCCTGTACGGTTCCCCTCCGTGGCAACGGGGAGTCTTGAACAAATCTTAAGGGAAAATATTCTGATCTGACACACAAGATTTTCAAGGGGTAATCCAACTCGGAGCAGCTTGGAAGTGCAATGCGAAATGCTGAATTTCATGGTTACGTATCTCAGATGAAATCAATCTTGGAATTATCAGATGAAATCAATCTTGGAATGATCTGGGCCAGATGTGTTACCTGGTCGGCGCACAGTTGCCGAGCAATTCAAAAGAAGTACGAGGGATAAGCTGACTCTGGGTTGGCCAAACCTGTAGGGGAACAGAGCAAGAGTTATGTCTGACCAGAGCTGCCCACGTTCGTACAGATGTGTTACCTGTTCGGTGCAATGATGCAATTCAAAAGAAGGACGATGGATAATCTAACTCTGGAACGGCCAAGCGTGTACAGAAACAGTCAGATAGCAAGCGTTGGGTGTGGCCTATGCTTTCCGACCATCATCATAATCATCATCATCATCATCGTCATCATCACCATCATCATCATCAACGTCATCATCATCAAAGAGAGCAACATCAGTGTTGGCACTGACGCTTCACTGCCGTACAGTATTTCATGGTTGTACGAGGGCTGGGATACTGCCAGGGCGCCCACACCTAGACAGCAGTACGATTAGGGTCCTCAACCAAAGCCTTTGTCTCAAAAGCCTAACCGCAAGGCAGCGGTGTTGGGCTGGCAATGCAAGTACATTACCATTTTTAGGGAACACGTCGCCACACATGTTCCAATCCCCAACCTGGAGGGCCAGGAGATTGTGTTCGTCAGACCCATGGACCAACCTGGTATAAGAGAGCAATCCATTTTATATGGGTTTCCGACTGATTGGGATCACCGCAGACTATGGAGAGGCACGTGCACTTTCCTGATGACTCAATTCATAGAGAGACTTCTGGAAAATTCCTAAGATCAATAAGTGAGCATACCACAGATTTATGAGGACAGACATATCGGTATGAATACAGTGCCAAGGCCATCTGTGTAGAAGACCACATCTAAATTTTGTTATCCGGTTTGAACATCGTGGAATGCTCTTGATTCCTTACCTGCCACGTCTTGATCAGTTCACAAGCGCGCAGCTATTTTGTATCCAGTGGCGGAATGTTCTGTTTTCTGAATCTACATATTAGAATTACATCAAGTGGGGAAAATGTACGCCGTTGCGTATACAGCTTGCTTTTATGCCTGCATGTAGCCATACTGACGATAGCACTTCAATCTAGACAAAAAAAACAAGTAGAGAAGGATGTAAGAGAGTATAGCTATTCCTGGTAAGACGCTCGGGATGACAGCTATAATCTTCGATGTACACACCTGTCGGTCAAACTATTGATCATGGCTATCAACTGAAGCAGGATATTGAAGGGAACTAGCGAATTCGGTCGAATTAGAGAAATGGTCGTATACTTGCTATTGTCTTTTGCAACAAAAGAATCAGATTGACTACCGGAAACAGTTTGTGACAGTGAACTTGAGTTTACCGAAATATTTTGAGATCGTGTACAAAAATACCAGCGTCGGATATATAAATAAAATTCTTGGTAGGTTCAGAAAAATTGTAGCTAGGACATCGAAGGACCGAGTTCTTTTCGGAAAAAAACTGAAACTTACAAAAAGGGGAGATCTTTAGTCCTGGAAGCGAACGTTTTCGCTTACTTCCAAGTCCATCAGGATGTTGAAATTTGCCAAGGGAACGCCAACGATATGGTTGACTGTTCCCGTATAAGCCATTCTGGGTTCAAGCTTTCGATAGCAAGAGATTCAACAGAGTTCAACATCTCACCGTTTTTGTTCCTGAATACAATGTGGGACGCAGCAACCAGATCAATAAAACGCCTACATCCAAGTAAGTGACGAACTATTGATGAAGCTGGTGTCTTTCGTGTGTTCAATTTTAGGTTTGAATTTGTTTTTGGACTTTGCCTAGCGGACCGAGTCATACGCCACCGCTAATTTAGATGATGTCGACACATAAAAACCGTAACCAACGTGTAAGGTAGGGGAACTGTAACTGCAGGAGTCGGTTGTGATTGTAAATGCTTACGAGTCTCGCGGCGCAGTAAGCTTGTTTAGCGATGTATCGGTAAACATCTCCTTTTTCATCCACGAAAGCTATGTTTCTGGCCTTTTCGACACCCGCTCTTAACGCGAACTATCAGATTAGTGTTTCGCGGGCTCTCTTGCATTAAAACTTCTGGTTTCTTCTGCTCAACTTTGGCGGTACAATTGACTCGTTGCATTACAACTAATGTTTATTTTTGAAGAACATGGTCACNTCACAAAAGTAAAAAGTAAATATAAGCGATGGATTTGGAAGGGTTACAGGGGAATATTAGGTAAAAGAGAGAAGCATCTCATTCAAAGTCATGCCACTAACAGTTCCAGTAGGACAAGATAAATCCCAACGTATGTGAGAATGTTTGGTATGAAAACAACAGAGGGAAGACCAAACAATGCTGAATGCTCGCGACAAATGCACTCATTTGCAAATCAGTTTGCTTCTGACGGAAGACCCAAGTGAATTTGTCTTGTATGATGTTCTTCAACTGAATATGCTGCCTCATATTTCAGCTGGTACGATATTCGAAATATTGCAGTATATTTTCATGAAAGAAACTACTCACAAGGTTGCTGAAAACTCTCCCATAGCCCACGATCGGTGTCGCCTTTCTTGGAGCTCATCAGGTAAACGCAGCCCCTAGTTTCCGTCACCTCTTATGTTCTACTTGAACCCTAGTTGGACTGGTTGCAACAAATAAACTCGTTTGCGAATCAATTGGTTTTCACCGAAAGGCTCAACTGAATCTCTTGAATATGATATTCTTCAACTGAACGTGTTGCACACAGGCCGCCTCATGTTCCAGTTGGTACGATATTCGAGATATTGAAGTAAATTTTCATAAGGGAAAAAAACCGGTCGTGGATTGTCGAAGAGTTTTCAGTAACCTTGTGAGTAGTTTCCTAGCTTCATATTTGTTTCACGAACTTCCTCTTGAGTTGAACAGTAGAATACTCTGTCGTCATGCAGGTGGCTTCCTCAAGTAGTTTCATATAAAAATGCCAATAATTTAAAGAGAGTTTATAAACCCCAGGTAAATAAAGTCATCAAGGGTATAGCTGTCCTACCAAAATAGTTATCTTATTCGCTAAACTGATAAGCAAATGAGTATATTTGTCGAAATTTGTCCAATTTGGGTTCAAGTAGAACATAGGGCTGACGGGAACTTGGGAGCTACCTGATGAGCCCCAAGAAGAGCGAAACCGGTCGTAGGCTGTCAAACAGTTTTCAGCAACCTTGTGAGTAGTTTCTTCTATGCTGAATGTTATTTAAGACGCGGTAAGCGCTAGCAAAGTCAAGAATCGCACACCAGACGCAGTGTCCGTCAATATGCGTCTGGTGTGAGGTTTAATGGCAAGAATGTAGATTCAACGCGACGCATAAAGTGTCACAAATAAGTAGAGAGAGCTAACAATGGCAAGCAAACACAAGCCATTGGCTGTGACCTTAGGAAGTTCCAGTCCAAAAACAGCCTTCGTGGACTGAGGAAAGCAGATCCCTCGATAAGAAATGGTCATCGGTTGCTGGGCCAAAAGGTTGATATCACAACCGATTGCATGTGGGGTTAAGATTTTGGTGAAGGAGTATTCATCGACACCATACTCTG
Source organism: Opisthorchis viverrini (assembly GCF_000715545.1). Taxonomy (NCBI): domain Eukaryota; kingdom Metazoa; phylum Platyhelminthes; class Trematoda; order Opisthorchiida; family Opisthorchiidae; genus Opisthorchis; species Opisthorchis viverrini. The sequence continues at coordinate 1,370,831 of NW_008751706.1, forward strand.
TTCCTTCTCATTCCACACAGTCATTCCGCTCAAAGATTACAAGTGACCATAATCAGATAAATCCGTTATGTCGTCTCTCTGATGTGCTGCACTTTGTACAGTCAACGATGGCAAACAAAAGACGGTAACTCGAAAGCGCGATTGACCTACAAATCTCCCCAACAGGACTGACGCTTCTTTTGTTCGATGTTTCAAAAAAATCAATGGCAAATTGCAAGGCTATCCTTGTTTGATTCTGTTTTTCAGTTTTGCTGTCAAGGCACACAGACAATCACAACATAACTAGGTGGAGTTAGTGAGGTGTCTGCCAAAGAAAAATGGCGAAGCTAGCAAGATCGATTGTAGGCATGTCGCTTTAAGAATTTGCCTGTCATCAGTAGCATTGGTTTCAGATGAGCTTGACGTCTATATCAAGCTCTGCGGATGAGCTTCCAGTCGGGTTTAATGTGACCAACAGACATCCTGGCTACTTAACTAATTGTTTTATGCCGCTGATCGGAGCAACACAGGCACGGAATCACCAAACCGGCATCGAAGGAATGCCACTATGCCACGGAATGAGTTTTCTGTCAACAGAGTTTCAAAGACGGAGAAGGGAAGCTCATACATACACACACACACACATGTTTAGGTCATAGGAATGATATTTTTTCGCCTCAGACTAGTGTACATATTTGTTCTTCGTGATTGGTTTGTGATTTCAAGTGTTAAACAAACTGACGGTTCACTGTACATACCATTGTCAACGTCCTCTCACGTGCCGGATCGATTTTTGAAATTATTTGAAACGCATGCACAGGAGATTCACAGAAGAAAAGGTGCTTTGTAGACCATTCTGCTTGACAAACCGACGTCTATCGGTCGGTCTCTTCACGAAAAACCAAAGTGGAGCCAAACTCCAATTTTATTTAGACTGACTAGTTTGTATTACGTAACAAATACCATTGCAAACTATGCACTCAACTCAAATGGTGAACAAACATTTGAAAGATGGTTGCGAAATTTGACTAATAGATCGAAAGTTATTTGATCAATAACGTTCTGTGAGAAACCTTATCTATCGATCAAACATTATTCACTCTCACCTTGTCTGCAAAGCCACACGTAGTAACAAACACGTTTGTTTCCACACGAAGCAGGACAAAGCACTACTGTATTCCGACAGTCGAACTGTAATCTTAGCAGGAAGTACAGTCTGGCAATGCGTACTGAGTTAATTAGTTGAAATTTGACTATTTTTTGCATGAGTTGTGAGCTTCAGTTTTGCTCATAGCTGGCTGCATTCTAGACTAAAGTAGTCTTATGTCCCAATTGGTTGTGAGCAGGGGAGAAAACACCATCCATTCATGCATTCTATTTTCAATAGCTGCTTGTTGCGAGACCGTTTGTGTCACACAGCAATTCAAATCAGTTAGAAATCACTTAAAATGTGTTGTTAGAGATGTGACGGGAGTTCCTGATACTCGCAAGAAACTTGCGGGTATTCATGGAGAGAGAGGTCTCCAATCACCGACACCAATTCACTCTATTGATGAATTTTGTAGTTCTTGCAAATTGCTGCGTCGTTGATAAGCAATACTCGCCATTCTTTTCAAGCCCATTCACTAGATAGTTTAGTTACCCAACCTGCCTAATAAGAGGGGGAGGGGGGCCGCGGGGGGGGGGTGAGAGGCCCAAGTTGTTAGAGTGCGAATTTACTAACCGGAAGGTCCGTAAGGGTTCGAACCCGACCTCTGCCTCTCGACGTCCCCTGTCTAGGCTTGGGAGACCTGGCAGTATCCCAACCCTCGTGTTTCCCTCTGATGGCAGGGCAGTTGGGGACAAAACGGGTTGAACGGTGTTTACGATGTGGTGAAGCAATTTGAATTCTAAAAAGTTCGGACTACAAGTGGATGAATTAGAGATCGTTATGCTTGAACTGACGTTCTGGAAACTTCCTGGCTATCGATCTACCTATCAGCGTTCACCTAAACGTGTTGAACGGTTAATGACACGATCAGATGAGTTCCTAAGGATAAAATTTGGATGACCCTTCTACAGCAAAAGTATGGCCGATTCCACGAGTAATGGTCTACAGCTTAACCATCCAACCAGTACCCCTTTAGGACAAACATCACCTTGTTGGTTCCAGAGCACGGAACGGATCTGGCTGGTCCTAGTAGGCATACGTGACAGTTTGACAGAAATTCCAAACTCAACTCAAGATGGATGGTGATCAATCATGTTCTTCGTTTCCCACGGGTTGTGTGACGTCGATACGAACTGCGTTTGGTAGAATCCGTCAGACCAACAAACTCTGTCGAAGATGCAGCCTAGAGACAGCGATGCTCTGCACTTCATCCAAGACGGGATGAGAGTCTTGTCACGTTCAGTTTTCTATCGCTCCACAACAAATGCTGGTTCCGTTCGATCCATTCGAAATCGTTTCCTGTCTTACAAGCCCATTGATAACAGAGCGCTCATTTCGAAACAGCCATCATAAAAGCTTAACCCGTTTAAATTGTTCCCCGGCGTTTTATTCCAGTAAACATGTAGGTTTTGTCGCACATCTGGTAGACATTCACGCAATTTCGTGGCTTTACTAATCAGGGTTATCTAAACCCAATGTCCCGCCAGTCAATTGATCTTCCATTAGCATGTCTGTGGAATTTTCCATTTTATAGACAGACAGAATTGAGCACAATTGGAGTGGTTTGGGGTGGAAAACAAGGGGGGTTAGCTGCTGTGTGTCACAAACTTGGAATTATGTATTTAGACTGATCAGAAAGGTTTGTCAGAGTTCAGGCTACTGCGAGTTTTGCGTGGTGTCAGTTGACCTATCCTACTCATTCTAAAAGCCACTCTGTACTTCTCCTGTGTGTGTGCTTTTATGTTAGTTAGTTACGGGGAATGTATTTTCTAAGATTCTAACTTGTAGATTGTGCTCAAAAACATAGTAGTAGATACAAAATTCTCTCTGTGAGCTTGTTCAAATTTCCTCTTGTAAACGGAGTTTGCAAAGTCGCTTCTGTACACACTAAATTTTTGAACGAAACACTATTCCGAACATCTGAATCGCGAAATACTACTCATAAGGTTGCTCAAAATCCATCGATAGCCCACGACCGGTTTCGCCCTTTTTGGGGCTCATCAGGTAGACGCAGTCCTCGAGTTTCCGTCAACCTTATGTTCTACTTGAAACCAGATGGCACGAAATTCGCGAATATACACTAATTTGCAAACTAATTTGGTTTTTCGAGAGGCTCACCTGAAACTCAGCTGAATCTGCCGTTTTTGATGTTTCCAGGCAACTGAGTGTGCTGCACCAGGTCACCTCATGTTTCACTCGTTACGATATTTGAGATATCGTGATACATGTATATCTTTGTAATGTACTACTCATAAGGTTGCTGAAAATCCGTGGACAGCTCACGACCGGTTTCGCCCCTTTTGAAGCTAATCGGGTAGGCGCAGTCCCCTGGTGTGGCACATTCAGTTGCCTGAAAACATCACAAACGAGAGATTCATCTGGGTTCCTGGTGAGTCTCTCACAGAACCAAATTAGTTTCCAAATGAGTGTATATTCGCTAAAACAGTGATTTCTTTCTAACCCAACATCCGACCCAGTCAAGTTAGTTTGATAATACCATGTTAGGCCAACACCATTACTCAGCAGGTCTCTTTTTGGCTCAAGTAAACAAACGATCGATAACCCGTGGCTGTCCGATCGATCGGAGGCAGACACTGGTAGTGGATATGCGCAAACCCTTTTTATCTGCCAATAGGTATAGTTGGCACAAACACACCAAATCCGAGGAACATTGCAGCATGATTTCCAAAAAAATCGAATGGGATCAAAACTACGCTGACCGTATTTAGGACAATCTTGGTGACTGTACTTGTTAGTAGATTTTATGTGCGCTCATTAGATGGCTAAACTGATGACCATGTCCTTTAAATGTGCACTTATTGGCAGACAATTGTTTAACATTGAAAAAATCTGAAATCCAAGTGTAACCAGATCTTGAAAGTGCGATTATTATAAACGCAACTCGCATCGAACTTTTACTTTGGTGACTGAGGTACAACCATTGTGGGACTGCTCAGATCGCAACATGCTCAGGAATCAATCAGCCTGTTGCCCATCATTTTGGGGCAACGTGTATTTAACCAACAATTTTTGAAACAAACTACAAGGAGCGCGAAACAACCAGGGAGACAGCGTCCAGCGTGTAGATTGCAAGCCCTCTTAGTGCCTGTGGATTATTGTGAAATTGTATCCACGCCACCCACTTAAAGCGTTACTCTGTTTTGGTTGAATTTTCTCCATTTGGTGACACCTACCAACAATAGGTACACATAAATTTCCATGTCTAAAAGATTTTGTCTTTCCCGGTGTTATCAAATATGAAATATATTATCTTAATACTAGTGACCTTCGTTAGTTCATATCATCTAAACAGGTGTTTGAAGGAGCGTCTTTTTAGCGAATATACACTCATCTGCAAACTAATTTGGTTCTTTCAAGAGGCTCACCTGGAACCCAGCTGAATCTCTAGTTTATGATGTTCTCTCGAAAGAACCAAATTAGTTTGCAGATGAGTGTATATTCGCTAATTTGGTGCAATTCGGTTTGAAGTAGAACATCAGGTTGACGGAAACCCGGGGACTGCGCCTACCTGATGAGCCCCGAGAAGGGCGAAACCGGTCGTGGGCTGTCGATGGATTTTCAGCAACCTTATGAGTAGTACATTACAACGAGCATCTTTTTACTTTCATTGACTAGTTGTCTTGGGGCTTGCGTATCCTTACCTGTTCCATCGATCGCCAATTTTTTTGGGCGTTTCAATGCAACTAGTATCCCTCACTCTGGTTTGAAGACGCCGGTAAATTTGTAGATCTAACAAGCAGTACAACCAGGCACAAATATTAACCCATCGCTACGCACCACTACGCTCCCTAACAACGCGCGGATGATGTCACCTCGATTTGTGACGTATGCAGTCCATTTGCCCATCAATACACACACTCAAGTTGACTGAGAGGTTCTGAGAAACGTCGATTCCCTGTGCTATTGATTTTTAGTTTCAAAACAACCGTAATCGATCAGAAGATTTCGTTTTTTCCCCGTGCATCAGTAGGTGTAGTTTTGCATTTCAAATTAGTAAATTAGTAAATTCACAGTATCCTGGAAAGGTAACGCGCAGTTGCGTTCCTCACGGCGGTGAATTTGGGGTGCTTTTGTTTGTTTTGTTATGAACTGGTTGAGTTTTGTGTGACATCTCATGAGCTTTGTCATATGGTTGAATTTCACTAACCGATTCATTCGTATCTACTTTAAGATGTGATTACAAGTGGATAAGAGAGCGATTACGAACTGACGACATTTTTATGGCTTAAGAAAGCATCACAAATTTCTTAAGTGTTGATAATGTCTGTTGAAGGTCCTTCAGATGAAGAAACTTCGCGGCAAGGTGAGCCAACACTTAATTTTGTGAACCAATCATAATGTTTCTTTTGCGGTTACGCTGCAAAGCTGCATAATGGGTATCTTAGTGCTGAGGCATAGAGGATGATGAACTAAAGTTACAATCGATTGCATTGGCACACTTGTCAATATATCGATTCGGTACGGAGTACGGCTCAGAAGCATGTTCGACTACCAATCGAAACACGATTCTGAACAAATAACGGTTCAACTTAATCCACATCTCATGTAACTGTGAATTCTAGCGAATATACACTCATTAGCAAACTAATTTGGTTCTTTCGAGAGACTTACCTGGAACCCAGCTGAATCTCTCGTTTATGATGTTCTCAGGCAACTGAATGTGC
>NW_008751706.1:1376892-1390967 GCF_000715545.1 Opisthorchis viverrini
TTTCCAGAGACTCACCTGGAACCCAGCTAAATCTCTCGTTTGTGATGTGAATTCTGTTGATTATTCAAACTGGTTTATCGAGTGTCTGTTCGACAAGCCAGAACAAACCATTTATCTTTCAAAAATCTTGTGTTCTTAAGAATTTACTTCTTGATGTAACCTCATCAAACCCATCTTTTTACTGCCAACTCCCACTGCTGACCAACAACTGTGTATTCCAGTCTTCGTTAAAGATGAAAAATACACGCTTAATATGTTTCATTCAGTCTTATAAGGTATCTCTCTGGATAGTCTATCGTCTACCATTTTGGCGATAGTCACTAACATCATTAAAGGAAAGAGTAGAAAAGCATAAGTTAGTCGTACCGAGTGAAAAAACAAAAAGGCTACTCGGGGACTACGAGACTCACCTGGAACCCAGCTAAATCTCTCGTTTGTGATGTGAATTCTGTTGATTATTCAAACTGGTTTATCGAGTGTCTGTTCGACAAGCCAGAACAAACCATTTATCTTTCAAAAATCTTGTGTCTGTGTGCAGCACGTTCAGTTGTAGAATATCATAAACGAGAGAATCAGTTGAGTCTATCGTGAAAACCAAATTGATTTGCAAATGAGTGTATTTCTCGAAAACACCTCGATTTGTTTCAAGTAGATCATAAGGTTGACGAAAACTCGGTGACTGCGCAGCGCCAACCTGATGACCCCGAAGTGGAAGGGCGAAACCGGTCGTGGGCTGTCAAAGAATTATCAGCAACCTTGTGAGTAGTTTCCTTTATAAAAAGCTACGGTAGGTCCTATGAGTATCAATTAAAGCAACACTTGGTAGAATTTTTTTGTAATGATACCCAAGACATCTGAGTGAACGAACCAATCTCCTAATGTTCTAGGCAGTTTTGATATGCTGGCGTACCCATCGCCCAAGCAGAAATGAAACAGGATCTCGAGGAATTTTGGGGCGAATTATCGACCGGTGATGTGTGTCAGATTACTCTGAGTGATGTTCACAATGATCTCTGTTTCGAAACCGCTAACAAGTGAATCCTATCCATGTTGTGACTCTTAGTTATTGAAAATTCTCAGCCTATACTGGTGATCGTAAAAACCATACAAAGTTCTGTTTATAGTAATGGCTCAAACGGTTCTTCAAGTTCTGTAAAGTGCTTGGTGAGTCATATGCATTGTCTGGGTATTCCGCCCTCTACGGTCAATCTGTTGACCATGAGAGACTACATTTTGAAAACAATTCAGCTGCTGGTGATCGGGAGTTATACTCAGCAAGCGGACACGGCTGTAAGATGGGCGGACTGACAAGTTAAATGAAAAAACAACGGATTGTTGATGACTCATTAAGTTTCCTTGCACTAGATAGATAGTGGCACGCAGAAACATAAGAGAGAGTGACGGATGGACTACGGCCAAATAAACAATGCGCCAAAACAGCACTTGATTGATTTTTTGAAACAAAATCGTGACGACACTTTCAGAGGTTGATAAAAGCTATCTTGGGAAGCAAAATCATGAGTGCGCCGAATTTTAAAATGTCCCGCATCTTGTTACAGGTTCTAGGTGAGATCGATGGTAAAATCGATAAGCGATTGGCGTCAGAAGAACAAGTCCTCAGCCATTCCAGGTAAACCACACACCTGGGGAAACTGAATAATTAGCTTTGTTTAGCTATCGTCGACACTTAAAAGGGTATGCGGATTTCTGATTGATTGATGTGTAGATATGTGGGTGCATATCAGAACAGTGGTCCTTTCTCCAAAGTTTTCGTTTGTTGGCTTATTTGGACTGGATTTTGCTGAATCCCGCTAGAGGTATTCAAAACGTCCTAACGAGCCAAATGAACAAGCGGAAATGCAGCTTTAACCAACTGAGGGACTAGGTGCGGAAAAAACGAGGCGAGTCGAACACTTTTTGTGGTCTAGTAAAAAAGAATAGGGAACGTTTTATTTTCTCAGAAAGCCGGTTTCTATCTAAACTGGCCTTCGTGCAGCACAGTAACTGACATTTCAATAAGTAATTGAAACCGATTTTTTTGATTCCACGTATTTTTGCTACTTAACCAAGCTTGAAAAGTTTATTCGCAAGTCCAAAGTTCATACGTCTTAGGAGAGTGAGCATTTGAAAAAAATAGTGGATTACCATGCTATGATTGCGCCATCGTGCGAGGATCTGCCACTGCACGACCAGGCCTGGAGGTTGACCGTCTACAGAGGTTTTTGAGGCTTTAGGACATGCGTAGTTTGATGGTGCAGAACCGCTTGAACCAGGCCAGGTCATGGTAAAAGGAAGAAGGCCTCAGCTGCGGAGTTGTTTACTGGAGAATCACCAAATGAACAATTACAGACTAATGGACAGGGGAGCAAAACTCACATATGCGTCTTGTTTACAAAATTGAATATCCATCTTCTCCTGAACGCGTCTTCCTGAACTTTCCTGGATATTCATTGACTGGTAACCAAATGCAAGCAAATGCTACAAAGCGACTCCACAAATTCCGCAACATATCCCACATCTCAAGGGACGCGACGCGGATGTACGAGAGAACATATTACTCGCATGCCTCATCAGTAGTACCCACCATTACACTGGTAGCTTCAAACTTAATCAGCATTAAAACAGGAGAATTATTCTTCGGGAGCAGTCCACCAAATCTTCTAGCTTGGTTTCTCAACGACCAACGGAACAAATTCTTTTGCGCGACTTATCTACCGTCAGCTCAGTTAAACATTTCACGTATTTGTTTTCGTTAACATTTGTCGTTTAAGGGTGGCTTAAACCGCATTGTAAAATACTGATTCCAACAGGTCTCCAAGTGGCAAAAGTTTTCCTCAACTTTGGTGAATACAACAGATGAATTTTTGGAAGGGGCGCATCCAAAACGGGCGAATTAAGGACACGAGCTTATCACTTCACTTCTCTGCGGGCAGACTAACAAACTAAACCTTTCCAACAGATCTGGTCGGTGGACTGAAACTTCGTTTGACCTTTTCCTTATCTCATGTTCCCAAGTTGTTTGGTGATAAAAGCCGATCTGAAAAAAATTGTGCACGAAGTTTGGTTGTCTTGCTGACCAGCAGGAGGCAGGCTGAAAGCGATTGCCGGATGAAAACTATGTGACACAATTGTACTCACGCCTACACTACTCATAAATTTGCTGAAAAGTTTCTGACAACCCACGACCGGTTTCGCTCTTCTTGGGGCTCATCAGGTAGGCACAGTCCTTGAGTTTTCGTCAACCTCATGTTCTACTTGAGACCAAATTGCACGAAACGTTGTGAACGGAAGATTCAGCTGGGTTCCAAGTGAATCTCCCCCTAAAAAACCAAATTAGTTTGCAAATGAATGTATTTCGCTGTACTCACACCTGTTTTCCACCCAAGGGTCTAATGCTGGGCTAGAGTGGAACAGTTCTGTACTCTTATCAGTGTCTTCTTGGACGATGTCAGACTACATACGACGAAATTGTTGTACATATGGGAAAAGCTGGTCTCTGAGAACGATAATACGGTGCCGGCTAATCCTGGGGCAGGCCAGTTCCTCAAAGTGTGATAGTCTGAAGAGATTCTGTGCATCTGTCGGGACGTCCTATTCCTTTCTGCCTTCGTCAACTTTCTTTGCTGGTACTCAGCACCAAACGCGCTTCCGCGCACACCGATTGGTCAACTAAGCATCACCGTTGTCAATCGAAAATCCATCATTTGCCTTGCTGCCATGGTGAGCTCGGCACCACAGGGGGCTGACTCGTTCCGCGTGGAGCGTTTCGGCTAATGTTCTTGATCGCGGGATTGGATTCATTCAAAAAATCACTTACCCAGCTATTCCACGACGGCCAATGACCAGGTATCCTCTGAATGAAATTAGGCAATGGTATTGTTATGTCTAACAAACTTTAGTAGCCAGACTGTAAACAGCTTGGGCTGTGCATGCCAACGGAGATATTGTAGATGACCCATGACTAACTTTATTGATCTCATTTGTTTCTCTGACAAGTAGTAGTGTTCTGTGTACAACGTAAGCTAACTTGTCACTAAATGGCAAGACAAACTGGCCGTTGCTAAACGACCCAATTAGATAGATGTCACACTTGTCAAGATCGCGCGACACATAGAAACTGTTGTACAGTCCGTGTCTAAATGGTATCTATTCATTTTCGGAAAGAGTACTCCAAGTACTAAAATAATTAAAGTGATCTGAAAATAATATTATCAGTACTAGGGTTGTGATGTTAGTAACTGCAGTTTCAACGAAGCTACCGGCCAGAATTGGTCTTCCTTTATTTAAGTAATATACTAAGTAATACATTAATTGAGATTCTCACAGGACTGCAATGACACGCAGAGCTATGGGTATTCGGTCACAAAATGACGGAACCCTTGTTGCAATCCTACCTCATCGAAAACTATCACCATTTGGGTTAGTCACTTGCTCACACTTGGTTGGTTCCTTCAGTTTGCTGTTTCGCCTTTCGAATACTTCAGCGTGACTCGCTTTTGTCAAACAGGATCAGGTCATAGCAACTATTTTCCACACCAACCGCTTCCTTCCGGAAACAACTATGCTGTATCCGATCATTTCAGCGTGCCTCCTGCCAGTCAGCAAAGCAACCAAATTTTGAGAACAGTTTTTGTTCAGATTGGGAACATGAGACAAGGAAACGGTCAAACGAAGTTTTAATTCAGCGACCAGATCTGTTGGAAAGATTTAGTTTGGTAGTCGGCCCACAGAGAAGTGAAGTAACATGTTCGCGTCAAAATTTGTCCGTTTTTGGATGCATCCTTTTCAAAAGTTTATCTGTTATATTCATCAAAGTTGAGGAAGGCTTTTGCCACTTGGAGACCTGTGGGAATCAGTAGTTTACAATGCTTTTTAAACCAAACGACAAATGTTAAATAAAACAAGTGCATGAAATGTTTTACTGAGCTGACGGTCGTTGGGAAAGCAAGCTAGAGGATTTACTGAACTGCTCCCGAAGAATGATTGTCCTGTTGTATTGCTGATTAAGTTTGAAGTTCCCAGTGTAATGGTGGATACTACTGATGAGGCATGCGAGTAGTATAATCCCTCGTCAGAGATTTATCACGGAATTTGTGGAGTCGCTTTGTAGCATTTGCTTGCATTTGAGTGATAGTCAATGAATATCCAGGAAAGTTCAGGAAGACGCGTTCAAGGAGAAGATGGATATTCAGTTTTGTAAACAAGATGCAAATGCGAGTTTTGCTCCCCTGTCCAATGGTCTGTAATTGTTCAGTTCATGTTTCTCTAATAAACAACTCCGCAGCGGAGGCCTCCTTCCTTTCACCGGGAGTTGGCCGATTTCCTTGCAGAAATATGACAAAGCATCGTCATCATCATCAGAGACAACACCACGAGTGTCGACAGTGATGCTTCACTGGCATACGACCACAAAGTGTGCCTAATTTTACCTGATAATTTATGGTGAAAAGAAGGTAAGTAGTATCTGCGATAGACTCAATTGAATTTGTCGTTTATGATGTTCAAGTAGAACATAAGGTTGATGGAAACTCGGGGACTGCGCCTACCTGATGAGCCCCAAGAAGGGCGAAACCGGTCGTGGGCTGTCGACGGATTTTCAGCAACCTTGTGAGTAGTTTCCTTAATGAAAATATACTGCGATATCTCGAATATCGTGCCAACTGAAACATGGGGCAGTGGCCTTTGTGCAGCAAATTTAGTTGTGGAATATCATAAACAAGAAATTCAGTTGAGTCTCTTGTGTAAACCAAATTGATTTGCAAATGAGTGTATTTCTCGAAAACGGTCCAATTTGGGTTCAAATAGAACATAAGTTTGATGGAAACTCGGGGACTGCGTCTAGTTGATGAGCCCTAAGAAGGGCGAAACCGGGCTGTCGACTCGAAGAGTTTTCAGCAACCTTTTGAGTAGTTCCCTTCATGAAAAGAAAACTAGTATCTGAGAGAAAAAAGCTCCGGATGATCTATCGCAGGCGTCGCGGGTTGTCTAGTTCAGACAATCTCGGAAGAAACAGACAAAGCGAAAGCCGTTGACTCAGGTCGGCCGCCATCTCTTGCAATGTCTCCAACCGAGCTCAGGCGGGGTCACAAGGACCCCATTCTGGAAGGCGTACAACACCAAAAATCTCCAACCTCTTCTTAAAACCTTCTACACCCACCCCCGCGATTTCCGCCAGTCTGAAGGAGACATGGAGAACAAACTCATCTCGAGAGACATTATTTTGACAGAGACACCGTACTTGAAGGTGCCGGATGTTTTCCACGAAAAAAGCGCTTGCTGTGCTGCCAAATAAGCGATTTCTTATTACCTAGATACTAATCCGTTGGCGTCATCCAAGCCAGAAACTCGGTTGTCAAAAACCTGAAGTGGCCTCACATCATCTGTCCGCAGAGGCTACGTCTCGCACTCATGCAACAATAAGGTTCTTATGATAAACCACTGTGTAGTGCAGTCTTACTCACAGTAGTATGATTGTATAAGCTTGCAGAAGGTGGATTCAAGTAGCATTTGTCCGAACGTCACACACGGAGATAAGAGTGGCTACCGACCTCAGATCCAGCATGGCAAACAAACGGTAGCTTAGCGAACGACAGGACACTTACGTACATACATTAGCTGCTAGCAGTGCTTGAAGTTGCTTTGTTACTTAGTGTTGCTTTTTGTCGCACATTGGTCGAAGTTTGGATATTGAACTCACAATCGTTTCAGTTGTCTGGTAACTGCTGAATCGAATGAATAGTCAATGAACGTGTTCGTGGTAGGCGTAATGTAAAATTCTCTTACACAAGTACCCCTGGTTTCTGGAAGTCTTTCAGTTCAGTGTACGGATGACATTATCGCACAAATTAAGCCTCTAAAGTATACTGAATCCTCGTCAATCGGTGGAGCCGTACCATGATATGAACTCACCTTTCGAATTTTCACAGCACTTGAATTAATTTAGTTCTTGACTCTGTTGCTGTTGATTTTGCTGTTGTTGGGACAAAAGTCCGGAGAGGGGAAACTCAGTGTGTTTCACATTGATACACCTTGCTTCCCATTCTGTCTCGTTTGAAGACAAACAAACTCTCGACCAGTGCTTGTCCGACTCGTTTCTCATTTCGGAATCCGGGTCAGCCAATTCGGTCGGCTGTTCATCGATCCATTTGTCCTAAAACTAGGCCAGAATGGCCAAACTGGACTCACGCTTCGAATCTCATATCTGGGTTAGTCCCAGTGATTAACGCTGTGATGCGGTTTTCCATTCTTTGATGTGGACGCGCATGAGTCTGAAATTGCTGGTATCCACTGCTGTTTTCCACCAAAATCAAGGCCAACTGAGGGTGCAAGTTATTTGTACCTAAAATGCTTAACTGGTGAGGAATTCCCCAATTAACTGTTAAAAGTCGGGGAGGGTACTAAATTAGATTAGTTTGCCAAAGCTCACCAGTACCGAAAATTTGTTTTGCCCGGGGTTGATATGTAAACTCAAGTCTAAATAAACGTTTCGGTTATTTTTTTGTTAACAGAACGAACTTTCATCACACATTTTGTATAAACGTTTCGAGAAAGTCCAGGATGACAGATCCTGGAGTGTAAATTACTGCATCCTAAAAGTAGAGGAGGAATGTGGAAACTTTAATGTGAAGAAATGAACCTGAGCTGCGAACTTGTCACTACAATTCATTATTCGCGTATCCCACACTTTGTTACAAGCGTAAGGATGAAAGCCCTCCACCACGAAGTTCTCCATCAGCAAACACCAGCTTAACAGTTAAAAACTATTGGACAGGAAAGTAAACATAGTTTTTAAAAAGTGAACATTCTCACGCGTCTTCTTGAACTTTCGTGATTATTCGTTGACTGTCACGCAATTGTAATCGAGCGCTGCAAAGCAGTTCCGTAATAAACCATACCTTCCACACGAGAAAACCACATACTACTCGCATGCCCCACCAGTAGTATTCGGCGTTACACCGGTATGCAGGATGGCAGATCTATTTCTTTCAAAAAAAACCCATAACAGTAGAACGGAATGGTGGTTTGGTACGTCATAATTGGCCTGTCTGCCAAAAATATCCTCAGTTATGAACAGAATCTGGGTCCATATTCCTTTAAGGCGGCCAATGCGTTGAGACACCAGAACCAGCCTGCAATCGTGGATAAAGAACATTCATGAGTTAAAAAGGTGAGGTCAGAAGTTAATATTCATTACCATCCGAAACCGCGCTACTGGATCCAGACACCAGGCTCTATTAAGTCCTGTGAGATTTGCCAAATGAAAAAAAGACAAAGGACGATGGGTGTGAATAACATGACAGCTATTCAATCCAGAGTCTGCTTAAACAGGATGGCCGTGTGTGAAAATGTTTTCTACTGTATTTTGTCCGACCAGAAATAAAGCAATCGAATTTTCGGTTTCTGCATCGGCCAAACCGGATCTTGGCTTTAAAGTTCTATGGAAAATTCAGGGAACAGTATGGGACATCAAGATATCAGATAGAGTTCTTTTGACTAGGTCAATCGGCTGACCTTTTTATTGAAAACGTTTCACCTATAGGCCTTCAGTCCATTTCCTTGGGCAGCAATATCGATCAGGGTGACTTGAGGTTGCAGCTAGAGGTTGTCTGGTGATCACCGAGTCGTTTCAAGCCGTGGAATTTTGAATCTCGTTGTGTTGTGCGCATGTCTGTTGTTACATCAAGGTCATCGGGAAATGTCACTTGTTTGTTACTTGTGCCGGATTTCTGTCTACTTCCAAATGTACCCACTTTTTGTGTAAACTCAAGACTACTCTAGTGACTTTCTCTTCTGGGCTAATGTATACCGTCATATGTGTATTCACAACCTGTGACAATAGTCAACAATACGAACCGAAAAACAAATTCGTTCGCATTCGAACACAGGCTGAGTGGACTTGTTCCCAGCCGTCTCAACTTTTGTTCCGAATTACTCAGCTGGTCTTGTGTGACTCGTTGAAATTGTCATAAAGAAGTTTCGATTACAACATTTTTGAACCTGGTCCTGTTTTCAGACGTTCCAATACAAACCAAGCGCACAAGGCGAACCAGCTTTTGAACAGCATTCGTTCGCATTCGAACACAGGCTGAGTGGACTTGTTCCCAGCCGTCTCAACTTTTGTTCCGAATTACTCAGCTGGTCTTGTGTGACTCGTTGAAATTGTCATAAAGAAGTTTCGATTACAACATTTTTGAACCTGGTCCTGTTTTCAGACGTTCCAATACAAACCAAGCGCACAACGCGAACCAGCTATCTGAACAGTACTCAGTGAAATTGGTGATTAGTTTTCAATGTGGATAACGTGCATGTCACATTCAGCCCATGACATCTGTGGCTGACTACAACTCAAGTGACAAATCCTCACATGGAAGGACCCACACGAATCACGGGATTTCTCTTATTTTGCACAAATTAGTCACGTTTCCCAGTTACTCTCTTTGAAAACCTTCATTAAGTAAACTGGGAATATATCTAACCTGAGCAAATCACTGTATCCACCGGGGCACGTATGAGTCAATCTTCAGAATTCCGAAGCCATTTTAAGTACAACCGTTTCTGTTACTAGCTAACTTAGTTCGCACGTGACGAGAACTCATAATGTCTCCGAAAGCAGCTTTTATTGAACTTATCAAGTAACCTCGAAGGTTTAGTAATAAACGTGATAATTAAAGAAAAACTTTTTACAGAAACAGATGTTGAGCTGGCAATACAACCACAAGTTGTTTGCATAGAACCGTTCTAACATTCATCAACTTCACGCACTATTCAGCCAGGAATCTTCAAGATCGTTCATTTACTTTTTCTTCAAACAGAATGATACTGAGTTGGTAAATCATAAGATGGACGATGGTAGCAAAAATGCTCGTTTTCTGCGATTGTTCCACAATTTTTTATATGGTACAAAGAATCACGTGAGATGGTTAAATTAGGGGCACATACAATTTAGTGAAATAGAAACCAAAGGGAGGGGTTGAATGGGGGGTAGGTCAATAGGCCACAGAATCAAGTAAGTGATGCAAATTTTTGGCGGATTTTTGGAAAAGGATTTTTCGCAGGTCATACAAGTTTCTTTTGGATTCCAATTGACTCTGCGATCGATAATAATCTGGTTATGCACCAGTTGCAATTGGTTCGACAGTAATCGGCACATGCTATCGAAGGCCTACTATTTGTCGATGACACGAGTGAATTGAACAAAACGTGAAGCACTTGAGTCTGGTTTCTTCCAACTACCACTCGGATACATGGGATTGTGCTCTCTCATTCTGTCCGACAAATGCCTTGTCATACGGCGAATGTATGATACCCGGCTAGAGCATACAAATGATAGAACGTGGCAATTAAACCCTCAAACGGGGCTTGAACAGCCAGCTATGTTTTATCAACATAATCTCTACGGCTTCTGATATTTAATTCAATAATTAAGTCACATTTGAATGGGAAGCTCGTGTAGACAGGCTTCTTCCCAACTGAGAATGCTTTGTTGTGAGCTTTGTTAATCGATTACAAACCGTTCAGGGTAATCGGTATGCAGGAATGTGCGCTGCAAGGCTTTTAGCTCATCTTGTGGGCAGTTAGAGTAGCATATTTCTGACAAATTCAGACCACGGTTTTTGTTTGGTTTTTTGAACACACTTTTGTAGTTTGAGATTATCGTTTGTAAGAAACTTAGTGATAGAGAATGGTTGAATATAAATCTAATTACCATACGGAAATGAAGAGATCCGGGTGAAAAAACGTGTAAGAATGATGAAAGATGGAGTGGTAGAATTGATGAAACCTACGTTATAGTTCACTCATTTAATCTACATCCGCATGGGATATATCAGACGTAATTAGTAAAATGCACTCATTTACTAACAAATTCGGTTTTACGGGAGACTCACCCGGAACCCAGCTGAATTTCTCGTTTGTGATGTTTTTCAGGCACTGGATCGCCTCATGTTTCAGCTGGTACGGCATTCGAGATATCGCGATACATGTATAGACGTAATACACTACTCACAGGTCGCTGAAAAATCTCAGATGTAGTCTGGTACCGAGTTCTCAGAAGCAGCCTTTTATGATACAAAGGGGGAAACATCCCAGCAATATGCCATTTATGGCTTTTTCGTTTAAGCTAAGGACAAGGTTCATCATAACCACATGTTTGAACCTGTCTATCAAATCGAGGGTTAGTCAGTGAGAATTAAAAACGTTGTTTAGCTCACTTACTGAGAGTACATACAAAAAGGTCCGCTCAAATTTAACGTCAAAGTAAACTGACAACAACAAGAAAATGGTAACACAGTTTTTGGGATGTTTTTCAGATAAGCCCCGCCAAAAAATTAACCCCCGCCACCCAAAAAGATTAGAAAAAAGAGGATATGAAATTTATACTTTTAGTTTTTATTGAAGAGGGTGAAATTGGGACATGTCATTAATAATTTGCATGAAAAGATCCGTATTTCGGTACCTTTGCCTCCAAACGAACTCACACAAGTAGCTGTCCACTAAATATCGGTGTGTGCCGCTTTGGCGTTTATTCTATATCTTGTAGACGTGCCAAATAGATTCGATGCTTTATGTATGAGCTCTGGTCTTCGGATCCATAAAGTATGATTGACCGTTTCATGAGTATAATTCATGTCAATAATCGTTTCAATTACTTGGTATGATGCCCACATATCGGAGATGACGATTGAGTCGGGAGCGATGCAGGCCTGAATTGTATCCATCAATCGTGTGGCTGATTGAAAGTGTAATTTGGTGGCCATTGTTGCATAAACGTTGCTGATGGATCACTCCGTTGCTTTGCAAAAAACGTATTGCCGTCTTCTTGTCATGAACGGGGGTTGAAAGCGTCAGAAAGTTCATTTGAGATATTACGTCCGAATGGAGAAAATGTTTTGTACAGAATGAGCCTAGATACGAATAAGGAATTGTTTTCATCGAAACTATTTCAAAATTGTGTGTGTGTACATTAAATTTGAGCTGGCAAATTGTTGTAGGGTTTAGTTTTAAGCACCTGTACTTTTTGCAATAGTGGCGGGGCTTATCTGTAAAGGATTCATTTTCTGTTTATTTTTTTGGTTGGTCAAACCTGGTTTACACTTGAAACCTTCAAGTTGTTCGAACCATTTCCGTTGTTGAATCATGCCAAAAGGGTTTAACAACATGCTTTAATTGCAATCGATCGGGTGTATATGAGCCAACACGACAAATCGTCAACTCTATTGATTGAAATTTTTGAACCTTACCAACAGGCTTACAATAGGGGGATAAGATATGACGGTTAGTTAGTTAGTTAGTTAGTTAGTTAGTTAGTTAGTTAGTTAGTTAGTTAGTTAGTTAGTTAGTTAGTTAGTTAGTTAGTTAGTTAGTTAGTTAGTTAGTTAGTTAGTTAGTTAGTTAGTTAGTTAGTTAGTTAGTTAGTTAGTTAGTTAGTTAGTTAGTTAGTTAGTTAGTTAGTTAGTTAGTTAGTTAGTTAGTTAGTTAGTTAGTTAGTTAGTTAGTTAGTTAGTTAGTTAGTTAGTTAGTTAGTTAGTTAGTTAGTTAGTTAGTTAGTTAGTTAGTTAGTTAGTTAGTTAGTTAGTTAGTTAGTTAGTTAGTTAGTTAGTTAGTTAGTTAGTTAGTTAGTTAGTTAGTTAGTTAGTTAGTTAGTTAGTTAGTTAGTTAGTTAGTTAGTTAGTTAGTTAGTTAGTTAGTTAGTTAGTTAGTTAGTTAGTTAGTTAGTTAGTTAGTTAGTTAGTTAGTTAGTTAGTTAGTTAGTTAGTTAGTTAGTTAGTTAGTTAGTTAGTTAGTTAGTTAGTTAGTTAGTTAGTTAGTTAGTTAGTTAGTTAGTTAGTTAGTTAGTTAGTTAGTTAGTTAGTTAGTTAGTTAGTTAGTTAGTTAGTTAGTTAGTTAGTTAGTTAGTTAGTTAGTTAGTTAGTTAGTTAGTTAGTTAGTTAGTTAGTTAGTTAGTTAGTTAGTTAGTTAGTTAGTTAGTTAGTTAGTTAGTTAGTTAGTTAGTTAGTTAGTTAGTTAGTTAGTTAGTTAGTTAGTTAGTTAGTTAGTTAGTTAGTTAGTTAGTTAGTTAGTTAGTTAGTTAGTTAGTTAGTTAGTTAGTTAGTTAGTTAGTTAGTTAGTTAGTTAGTTAGTTAGTTAGTTAGTTAGTTAGTTAGTTAGTTAGTTAGTTAGTTAGTTAGTTAGTTAGTTAGTTAGTTAGTTAGTTAGTTAGTTAGTTAGTTAGTTAGTTAGTTAGTTAGTTAGTTAGTTAGTTAGTTAGTTAGTTAGTTAGTTAGTTAGTTAGTTAGTTAGTTAGTTAGTTAGTTAGTTAGTTAGTTAGTTAGTTAGTTAGTTAGTTAGTTAGTTAGTTAGTTAGTTAGTTAGTTAGTTAGTTAGTTAGTTAGTTAGTTAGTTAGTTAGTTAGTTAGTTAGTTAGTTAGTTAGTTACTGGTCTCCGGATATGATCACAACATCCGATGGAACCCCTCGCAAATTAGGCAACGTTATGTGCAGTTTACAGTGAATCATGTGTGTAGCCAAATGAGTTCCTTTTAGGACCAGACATGGGAAACATACACAACGGTTCTTCCATAACTATATAGTCTGAGGACGTCAACTAAACAGATGAAACTCACGGCTTCGGTAAAGAGTGGCCTGATGACCCGCACTGCCCGCAGGATGAATCCTAGACTATCTATATGTCCAAATCCTTTAACTGGTATTTGTGTTTGTCCGTATAACCTTGGCTTGATACTCTGGTTGGTCCTAAGCATGCCCACATGTGAAATATGAATAGAACGTAATGCACTACTCATAAGGTTGTTGAAAACTTTTCGAAATTCATCGACAGCAAATTCAGCCACCCTTGCATCTTTGATCGGATTATTGACCACTATGAAAAATTCATGGGGCGAGTGAATTTGCTGTCGATAAATTTTGAAGGATCTTCAGTGCACCCGGGATTCGGACACACATTTGATCGTTTATATGATTTGGTTTGATCAACGAAAACCCATCACACACCCGTCAGGCAAACCTCCCCGTTCGAACCACGAGTTTTAAAGCAGACTATACACACAAGTGATCCACTTCACTAGGCTGTCTTACAT
>NW_008751706.1:1391485-1408980 GCF_000715545.1 Opisthorchis viverrini
CCCTTCGAGGAAGTCGGTCGACTGGCATACGCAACACTTGGCCAAGCCAACGCAACCTATGCAGTGTGATCAGTTCATCTATCGAGGGTGAGTTATTTCTCCCGAATACCATTCGACGTACTTCTGGATTGCTTATCGGGTTTTCCCACCAGACCCGAGATAATTGCAGCACTTAGGAAACAGAACAGGTATTTAGTGAGCAATTATTTGCGGAGTGAGATGGCTGAAGGTGAGAAAGGTTGCTGAAAAATGGGATTTACCCAATAGGTGCGTGTATTAAAACAATAAAAATCGGCGAGGAGACCATCAGAACACGCTGTGGCGCTGTGACCATACAACAGCTTCCCGTCTGGTCAGTATTCTGCTGATTTGTTCAATCCACAGAATCATTTTGTCACACAATTTTTCTCGCCGTAGAAGAGATCCATCTGTAAAGTGTCAACGGTCAGCTTCCTAAGGCGTACAATTTTCATTTCGTCAAAAAACTGCTACCAATCTGCGCATGTCTAAAGTAATATTAGTGGGGATTCGTCTTGTAAGTAATAAGGATAACTGTTCAGCTGTAGCATTCTTTCGATGTCCAGCTGCGACGCCACCAGAAGGAAGCACGAGGGCTGCAAGTTTGCCCAACTCTAGACAGGGGGAGTCGAGAGGCAGAGGTCGGGCTCGAACCACGGACCTTCCGGTCAGCTGTTATATTTCTATTAGGATTCGTCCCACGAAACTCCAGGGAGCGAGTTGAACCCGTGACCTATCGATTAACAGTTTGAAAAAACTAAACGTTTGTTCACGGCCAGATGAGCAACAATCTGACTAGCTTGCAATTACAAGATGAAATCTCCTCACAGTAATGAAGTATTATTAGTTGAACGCGGTTTCTGCAGCTGCAGACTTGCGACGGTCAGAGACTGGTCTAATAAAAAAATCATTGATTTACTGTGATTTTTTATTGCGCTTTTTTGAAGTCTATCATTTGGACGGCCGTCTGTACGCCAGTGATATTTACGCCAAAACCATCCATAAATGTTTCCCAACTCAGGTCTATCTGGCTACGAACGCAGTCAACTTACGTAAACACCGATATCTTATGGGAAAAAACTGGGTTATTTTTGCCATTTCTACAAAAGTTGGACAAAGGCGAAGTTAGTCTGGTCAGTGACGGTTAACAGCACGTCTCCATCTCCCACCATGCATGAAAGCCGCGAACACGGGAATCAGGAAAGAGCGGTAAAGCCACTGGACAAATGCAGCATACGTGCCTAGTGAAGTTGACTGAATGACAAGCAGTCACGTGAACAGAAAAGAACTGCGGTTTTGGGAGGTGTTCTTTCGTGACGTATTTGACATTTGGCCTGTCATGGACGCCTGATTCGTCTGAATATGTTCGTTTTGCGCAAGCGCTTGCATTTACCGTGTGCATTCTAACTAAAAACTTGCTACTAAAATTTCCTATTAGGGATCTCCCTCGAATTCGAACCAACTAAATAAGCGATCATATCCCGGAAGGAGAAGGGGACCGCAAGTTAGAAGGATTTGTTTCGTAGAGGCTATACTTCTAAATACAGGCTGCGTTTTCGAATCATAACATGATCAGAATGTGGTTAAATTGCCAAGTTCCCGTGTAGTTTCAGCTCCAACAAGTAAGCTGCCACCGAAACCCTCGAGGTGGAACTTCGTAGACCAAGTTCAAACAATCCACGAAGTTCAAGTGCTTTTATTCTATTTTCCCGACTTTTACACCTCTTTTGGATCGTCAGACCGCCCCAGCACTTACCACTAAATCGTACTTGATCCAGAATGGCTCCCGAAATAGTAGTACCCTCGAGTTTACCATTGAAAATCGTAAACCGTTTGACAGGATGTTGGGCACACAGAAGCCTGAAGACAAACTATGGGCTCCAGTGGCACCCTACGTAGCGACTGAAAAGTGTGTGTGCGATGCTATGAGGTCAGGGTGGTGATTTTATCGATTTTACCGAATTTATCGAGTTCGCAGAGTTCACAGAGAAGAGATTTTTGCCATCGAAGGACTGCGAGAAGCTCACCAGGAACCCAGCTAAATCTCTCGTTCGTGGTTTAAAAACATGTACATATAATACATACATACATACATACATACATACATACATACATACATACATACATACATACATACATACATACATACATACATACATACATACATACATACATACATACATACATACATACATACATACATACATACATACATACATACATACATACATACATACATACATACATACATACATACATACATACATACATACATACATACATACATACATACATACATACATACATACATACATACATACATACATACATACATACATACATACATACATACATACATACATACATACATACATACATACATACATACATACATACATACATACATACATACATACATACATACATGCATACATATATAGGAGTAGAGCCAAACTAACCAATGGACTCACAGCTGATTGTACCACAACAACAGTCATAGCAACGGTGGCGAGTGCAAACCCTGAAATAAAATGAAATGTTGTCATATTCTCCTACTCAGCGCGAAACGCCTCGGATCACTGGGGCTATATAATGACCCCCAAAAAATCTATTTTTCTCGAGACAGAAGATCTGCCTCCTCTCGAGTGCATACCAGTTGGAAAGTGTTCGTATTGTTGGTGCGAAATTCCAAAGCCCAGCGCTACGTCGTGACTTAATGCGACACCAGTGTGCGCACCAATCACATCGCTCCAGTGTTAACAAATTCGCCTGGTAGGACGCGAAAATTCAGATGCGTCCAACGTGCGTGGGTGGAGTAGTGGTTACACGCTCGCCTCGCGTGTCAGATGTCCGGGGTTCAAATCCCGGCACGGCCATTGGATGTGCACTGCTGATGAGCTCTAATAAGAGCGAAACTCAAGTTTAGTGCTCACCCCGTTTGGTGTGGACTCACCGGAATAACTACGCGGAAACTGGAGGATGACCGTTCAATCGCGGGTGGTGTGACTATGAACAAAATAATCCTTCAAATTTCAGCAGTTCCATGAACCAGCTGTTTGGCTCAACAATCCCTCCGATTGGATCTCCACACCCCCTGTCCAGTCTGTCAATTCGAAGTTTCGATGTATGTTAAACCCAGTTGAGCACCTAGGAATCTAAAATTGAGACCACTCCAAAAACTTGCGGCCAAACAAGAAGTTCACATCAAGGTCTTGGCTGGATATGTAGAAAGTATTTGCTCAACACCTTTCGTCGAGTGCACCGGTTCCAGCTTTCCTCGATTCTATTTTGGGTCTCAGCCTAGCTTAGAAAGCATGCTACTCAGGATATTTCCGAAAACTGAGGGATGAAAATACATAGTAATTTTACAATGTCTCAGAAAGATTGGGTATTTGACTGGTGATAATAGACGCATTTTGTAATTGTTGCCTGAAGCTGAACATCTCAAACGAAAGATTCAGCTGGGTTCCAGGTGAGTCCCTCGGAAAACCAAATTAGTTTGCAAATGAGTGTATATTCGCTAATTTCGTGCAATTTGGTTTCAAGTAGAATATAAGGTTGACGTAAACCCGGGGACTGCGCCTACCTAATGAGCCCCAAAAAGGGCGAAACAGGTTATGGGCTGTCGAAGAATTTTCAGTAACCTTCTGAGTAGTGCATTACGTATATACAAGCCATCACTAGTTCCTGAATGCTGATAATTCTAAATCCAATAAGTCTTACTGTCCAGTCCGTAGGGATCGATATCATAAATACCAAACTCCAGCCTTTTCCACACAGGGAACTCCTCATAAGGTTGCTGAAAATTGTTCGACACGGATTCCCGGGAATATCAGAAAGGAACAATACATCCAACAAGTAAGGATTCACGTGACTGTGGGACTCACCTTACAGTTTTGCGTCGAAAATAATACCTTGAGTCTGGGCAAGTAAAACGGTAACCGTCTACTTGAAATGAAGACTTTTAAAAACTGAGGAAAGTTTTCGAGCTGTCTAGTACCTTGTTCTTCCCGATGCTGGATTTTTATAGCGGGAAACCTTTGACAATGAGGAGTCTACAGTCATAGGTATTATCTGACCGATGTCTGTCCAGATTCCCTATGCAAATATCGCTAAATCTAGTAACACCGAGGGATAGATATCTCTAGTGAGGTCACTGGAACATTTTTATGTCCAGTCTGCAAGGTACACATGTTTCTTGAGACTGCAACCGTTGTTTAGTACGCGAGGACAAAAGGTCCATATCGGTAGTTTTGTCAGGCCTAATTTGTCTGTCCGTAAACCACATTACCTGTTATTCTGAATCTACGGTCAAACTCTCGAATTCGGCGGTTAGCGGTAACAATAAATTCGTAGTCGATCTTTCCAAGGTCGGAGGTTTGCGACAAATGATTTAGGCCACTTCACATCACATGACCCTTTTGTTTACCAAGTGGTGCTTGCACGCGAATTGCGTTCAGACACGTGACCTTCATTCCACTTGCCTCCTTCAGGTGGCCGTCGGACATGGGAACGGAAAATAACCAGCCTGTCTATAAATTGTCTTCACTAGACAAAATGAATCCTGATGAAATTTAGGAGTGATCAAACGTTCACAATGCATGGGAGGAACTTGATCAACGAAGAAGGGTAGGTGGGTAACAAAAATCACATCTCTCATTTGCTGAAAGCACTGTCAAAGAATTTTCAGCAACCTTATGAGTAGTGCATTACGAATATTTCGAATATCGTAGCCACTGAAACATGAGGCGGCCTGGTGCAGCACATTTAGTTGCCTGGAAACATCACAAATGGGAGATTCAGCTAGATTCCAGGTGAGTCTCTCGCAAAAGCCAAATTATTTCGCAAATGAGTGTAATTCACTAACTGTCTTAAACAGTTCACTTTTTCTGACCAGTCAAGACCCTTTCATTATGAAACGTGCGTGGTTATTTATGAAATACGTCTCAGGAAAGAGGTTCAGAGTGAAATATCATTGGAACTCGGTGAAGCACTGCTCTAGAAGGGACCTGTGGTCGTGTTCCTTGCGGAGAACGGTTCAACTGAATATCGATCATTGCGGGAAAGTTAAAATTATTGATCCGTAGATAGAAGTACCGGATTAGGTGCATGCACCTATGGATTAGCACTCATTCGATCGGGCCTATTTTTGATGGTTTTTGGAGAAAGATAATTGAGCAGCCGGGTACACGACTATTGTTCTGTTCAGTCGATGAATTGATAACTCATATAAAGGCAGCTAACGAGACTACCCAGTCGTCATAGATTTTAAGCCCCCGACTACTGTTCGTATCAGCACGAAGCCAGGCTTCCTGCAACACTATACCTCGAGTGTTCTTCACGCTGCACCTAGTCCAATGAATCACCCCCAGATGATGATCAGAAGTCGTGGTAGGGCCTTGATGAAATGTACAGCCGTGCTCATTTGACCGTGTACTATCGACCACCCGTCAAGCAGAATCCTTTTTTGTATCCACAATCATACTAAAGTTGAGATATCTGCAACATTTTCCCACGTTGTAGAGGAATTTAACCACCAAAAGAGCTAGAACTCTAAGAGGTTTCAGGAAACACTGACTGTGGTTAAGAGAAACCTGCAACCTGGACTGTGCTGTAACTAAGAGAAATAGAATCTCGGGGTAAAATAAAACTTAGTGTGACAGTTTCAACAACAACCGATGGTGCTTAGTTCCAAAAGTACGTGAAAATAAACTTTTATGCGAAGGCAGTCAAAAACAAAGCCTGATCATTAACCGCCTGTGTGTCAAGTTTTTTGGCAAATCGACCAAAGTTGTTCCGATTTACTAACTCCTGGCTAGTCTACACGAAAGTCAAATTCCTCTGGCAGTATTTGATTACGCAAAAATTAGTGTAGTGTTCAATGGACAGCAATAAATCATAGCTTTTAGTCATGCTTTTTCCCAAGGATCCCTCCAGAAAGAACTAAATATCAGTTTTTTCATCTTTATCGTTTGAATCAGTGCGTCTTCACTGAGAATCGCGCGATATAAATGTTAATATTGGGTCAAGAAAGAACCTACCAGCTCCTAATTATGACTGCAAGGTATCTAATTATTGATTTCAGTTAGAAAGCGTCAAGCGCCACAATGAGACCTACTCTTGTCAACCAGCTTATGGTACGCTTCACTGAACACCAAACGCGTCTCAAATTCACCGCAAAATTATGCGTTTTGCTCTCATTTTCACGCAGTCTGAGACCTACTCTTGTCAACCAGCTTATGGTAGGCTTCACTGAACACCAAATGCGTCTCAATTTCACCGCAAAATTATGAGTTTTACTCTCGTTTTCACGCAGTCTTCAAAACCAAGTGCAATTTACGTAAAGTTATGAAAGAGGCAACGCAGCAATTCAAAAAATACTTTGTGTTTGGCTCAACTCACGCAAAAGGAAGAATTTAAGCTTATTCGGTTGCACTGAATAACTCTGGTGGCACAATTTTAGGGATCGAATATTTCGCCGAATAGGAGACTTTGCGATGCATTGTCCGGTTCTTTCAATAGACGGAGCTTAAACACGGGGGAACCTCATCATTTGGTTGTTTCTTGCTCCTGCAGGCCTTCTTTTCGTCACACATCACTGCTTGCAGGATATGTCCCTTGAAACTGGGTATGTCTGTTGAGTCTTACCCTCCATAAATGACCGGAATGCAATTTAAACAGATTCAAACAGCGATAGGGGACCTTTGAATCGATAATGTTCTACTTCTTAGATTTGTGCAGCAAGAGACGTTTGCGTTAGAGTTTCGCCCGCATTCGTTGTGGTATTCTGTTTTGGAAACCTGGAAAGTAGTTGGCAGATGTTATCGTGCCGATAGAAACGGGATTAATCGACCTAGAATGAACACTGTCAAACCAGTCCTCAAAGATTAATAGACCCTCTGTGTGGGTTTTTGAAAAACGTGAGCTAAACATGAAAACGTTTGCACTAAAAGTTTACTTGAATTCCGTTCAAATGGGAATTCCTCATTCTCTCCAACTTTTTCAAGCGTTTTTCATCCAGTGGCCTCTAAGTAAACGCAGAATGGCGCATATTTTTGTTCCGTTCATTGAGGATTGCGGCAGCGCAATCAGTCGTTTCCGGTCGCCATGACAACCAACTGAAATTCCCCCTAGGTTTCCATCCCTGCAGTAACCTTCCGAAAATTAGCTAGGTGACATGACGTCACCATAACAGCCCATTCATCTTGTCCTGGTATCCTCGCTTTTCTAGCCCGCTGGGTGTGTTAACGAAACCCCGACAAGCTATTTTTCCTGGCTTGAACAGTGCACACAGTTTAATTACATCCAAAATGCGTAACCTCTGTCCGGATCAATAGACCGGTAGTCTTTCTATGTTCACAGCTAGGCAGATAAGATGAAGGATTATTTCACTGGAATGTGGACCTTTCTTCTGAGAACTCGTCACTCGATAAACCGGTCAATATGTGACCACGTGATATGGTTGTCCATTATTGGAGGATTACTGGCGCAATGTCTTGCTTAAGTGAGGACTGATCACACTGATGATCAGCCATTCCTGGAAGACATCTCTACTGCGTTTGTTCAAATCTCCTTTTATTCTTCCCGTTCTGATGATCTGGGGACTCAAACCATGCCCTTGTGAGTGTCACCGGGGATCCCTTATGGTTCATTTATTCTTTTACTTTATTCTGCTTTGAATTCGATTTATAGACACCTAATAGACTATTATTACCGCCCGTTTTCTCACCGTGTTCTATCTTGGCAATCAAACCAATATCATCTAAAAAAATAGATGGAATAAAGACGTCCCAAACGAGAGCCAGAATTTGCTACTCGCAGTAACATCGTTTAAAACCTGTTTTTCTTGTCCCATCAACGATCTTTTCGACCTGAGGATTCACGCATATAGGTACTGCCGTTTTACTGTGGTATCGTTAAAACTGACATACTCCAAAATTTGTTGCTATCGGTTTCACGGCCACTAAAAAAACAAGGAGAAGGTGCTCCTGGGGAACTTACGAGGCTTACGTAATATGTAGCGTTGGCAGTGAAAACTATGTTTGATCTTAGGAATCAGTCATTTTGAAGACTTTTAATTTGAGGAAATTCTGTGCCTGTGCGTGAGTCATGAAAGAGTTACACGTCTACCAAAACCTGTCTCTATCATCGAAACATCCAAAAGCTACAATCTGTTTTCACCAAATTGGACCACAGCTAATCGACAGCAGTTTTGTCCGATGTAATTTTGGTTTGTGTAGGACCCACACTTATGCCATAAAACCCAGCTTCAATGTAAAAACTGATATGTCTCTTTGGTCAATTGAGTAGCATCGAGTTTCTTATATTTTCTTCTAATACACGGGCTGTNACATAATTAACTAATTAACTAAAAATCAAAGTTAAATTTGGAATTACATAAACTGCATACTTCTCGGATATTACTTCAGTTCCAGTGCAAAACTAGTTTCGAGCGGCGTAGCTAATCATATGAATGCTATTCTCGGGGTGGGCGTCTCCTTCCGATGTCTCAGCCGATAAACATGAAATTTTGCAATCAAGTAACTCACGCTTTAAACTAAAAACTACTGAGTACTTTTGGCCCGACTGGATGATTTTGTGTGCATATCTGTTAGGCAGAATCCCACACATATCCCGCTTTACTGTACGTCTTTAGGCGCTGCTACGGCCGGTAAGCCTAACCCGCACGAAATTGGCCAAGAATTAGGGACACTTGCCGGTCCAGCATCAAGACGAGATCTGATTGGTCAGAAATCTGGACCCAACAGCCAATCATGACCCAGTATTGGCCAAATGCCGGTTGCCAATGGCGCATCCAGAACGGGTCAGAACTTCCAGAAGGTGATATCCGCTTACGCTATATATACGAAGCGCTGTACAACTGTTCTTGACTTCGTTTCGGGCATTAATAGACCTTGTGCACCTTTGGTGGTTGTTTTGACGTGAACACCAGCTTGGGAGGCTCAGACCGAGAACTAAGCCGAGGAAAATACCGTTACTACAGCTGCATCCTACTTTGATTATCCGAATGTGTTGGTGTGTTCACTGATAAAGTGAGAACTTTGGTAATAAAAAGGTCCACACTGAATCCAGGAATAATTTTCTGCCCACTTAAACATACGCAGGCAATGTCTTTCACTCTCCGTTGGTCGCGGGTTCTGAATTCGCTTTTTAAGCACAGATATTCTAGTATATTAGTATTTCATTTCGCGTAAACTACTTTGGAGGTTGATTTTAAGGGAACTGTTGTTTGAGTTTTGATAAGGCCATTTGTTTGGAAAACAGTACATTCGCCTAGAGGTCTTGTATTACAAAGGCTTAGTAAATGACTGACAGCACTATCCTGTTGACAAACATAAAATTTCGATTGTGTTAGGTCTTCCTGTTTTCTAAAAACGCCCAGAATCAAAAACCAAAAAATGGTTTACCTGTAGCACCTTTTTGGTGCCTAACTGCCATGCTACCCGAGGGAAGCACAAGGGCTGGGATCCTGCCAGGAGGCCTAAAACTAGACAGCGGAAGTTGGGAGGCAGAGGTCGAGTTCGAACCACGGACCTTGCGGTCAGTAAATTCGTGCTCTATCCACTTAAGATACCTCGTCTTCAGAACCCAGCCATCCGAACGGGGGCCATTTCTGACCGTTTATTATGTCATAGAGGTATGATATATAGCTCAAAGGTTAACATGGCTTCATCTACGACAACTATAATATAAAACATATCAAATGACATTTTTATAGACTTTGCTCGTTTGAACTTGGTCATAGATGCGTCAACGATTTGTTTATAAATATCACTGGATGGCTTTGGAAACCGTCAAGCAGTTGTTGACCCAATTAAAGCCTGAGGATAGTTTGGTGACAAAATACGTGTAATACGTTGAAAACCATCGTTTAGGTGTGGGATAGTGACGTGACAATAACAACTGTTACGTCATTTAATAACTCGATATTCGTCAATATTCCACTCTAATTCAACATTTTCCAACGCAATACCACTGCTTCCCATATCAGTAATCTCCCAAGCCTGGTCAGAGAAAACAGTGCTTCGATTACTGTATGGGGTGAAAGGATTCACTTATACCTATGGCTAGGAACTTACCTCATCCTCAGCTTTATGCTCCTAGAATGGTGCGTACTCATGTCTGGCTGTTACCCGTTACCAGATAACTCTCGTTTAAAACAGAAACGAGGGAATCAGCTGAGTTCCTGGTGAGTCTCCCACAAAACCAAATATTTTTGCACATGAGTCTATTTTGCTAATTTCGTGTAGTTTCGGTTAAAGCAAAACATAAGGTTGGCGTACTGCGCCCACCTGATGGGCCCTAATATGTGCGAAACCAGTCATGGGTTGTCGAAGAATTTTCAGCAACCTTATGAGTAGTGTGTTAGCAAAAAATGATTTCTTTGTGTTTGAGTGTGAAGTGCAGTAATGGTTCTTTTAATAAACTTAATGGTATCCATTCTCCTCCTGCATATGGATTTTTGTTCATTCAAATAACCCTACTGCTTGTTTTTGCTGTCTTTTTGCGAGAAAAAAATTGGCATTTGTGTTCCGGTCTGCTCAGTGGAACTTTACACTTTTTCAAGCGTCCCGGACTCAAACAATTAATAAGTCGGATAAAAATACCAGTATGCAATCAAAAAAGGTATGTGTAAACTTCAAGGCAAATGAAACGCTGGTCAAACCTCCGATTAACTTTAATCAGCGTGCATAGGTAGATGATCCTGTCTTTGTTGTTCAGGAACAGAATAATAGTACAACTAATATTGAGATGTGATCCTGTCTCCGTTGTACAGAAACAGAATAATAGTACAACTACTATTGAGATGTTATCTTATCATCAAAACCCTCGAACGTGAAGCAACGGCGTTCTCCAAGAACCATCCAACTTGTTTGCTGCCACTGATTACTGGGGCAAACACCTGGAGTGGATGTAATCTACAAAGAATTTACCAAGTGGATATACAACCGAATCTCTGCACCGAAGCTTGAGGAACGAAAAGTACCAGCGAGTGTAACAAAAATTCTGTGCGGAAAAACTAAGAAGTTGACTTTGGCAAACTCTAGGATGCTGCTAATTATACGGTTTCATGCTATTTTTAACCCACCTCCGCTAACCAATTTCTACGTGGAACCGGATACCTCTCATTTTCTCCGAAAATGTCAAACCTCCGACAGAAATTTGGTTTCCGGAAGTGAATCGGACCATGATCAATTCTGGCCACCCAACAATAAAGTCACTCTCTATGTGGCAAAGTATGGGTTTCAGTGTTACGTTCTCCTAGAACTGCGTTTGTTTATTAAAAAACAACCTTTTGAGGGCTCTTACTCTCTCATGTTAGCCTGTCGCCCTTATGAGAGGTAATCTCAGAGAGTGACCATTTACGGACCGATCCTTTATTCCCTTTTGGTCATTTTGCACAAATTTTCGGTGTTTTTGAAGCTGTCCGCTATCTGGCTGGTTAAATTATTTAGCGCTACACTTTATGTCAGTTTCTACTTACCAGCTTCAGATACGTGGCTCTCATAATCTTACGCTAACCTCAGCGTAAGTATCTTTGCCAACAAAAGCCGTTTAACTCTTTAAACGTACTCAAAGCTCATGGTTTTGAAACTTGGTGATACTACGTAAGAGTTTGTAACACAACTGATAATCGGTTTATCTGTTTACGTTTTTTGCACTTTGGTTTGAAATGCGACAACGTTTTATGGTCTAGCACCGTGGAAATCGAACCAAGTGCTAGTGAACAGCTCACGTGATTTAGTCCCAGCGTTTCTGAGTGAACGCAAGTGAACTGCTAGTATTTTAACGAGAGATAAGCGATCGATTTACTGCAGCCCTTCTAAAAACCAGCGTGGGACAAAGATCATCAATGGAACTGTGCAACTGTCACATGGAAAATTTGTGAAAATTCTTGTTAGCATATTCAATCCTTTTTTTGGAAACTTAACAAAAGACATACCGCATCGACTAACAATGTGGAGGAATTTTCAAATCAAATTTTTGAGTAGACATCTAAATTTTCAGAAGGTAAACTATACTACTTACAGTTCTCAGAATAAGCTTGCCATTTTTACTATACCTGAAATGTTCGACAAAAAAGGGACATCGAATTCTGAATGTTGATTGAATGACAAATCCCAAACAAGACGCAATAAATTAGCCGGAAATTTGTGGGTGATTTTGGATTCTGACAAATTTCTGTTGTCCTGTTTTATTCACTGTTACACATGACCTTGTTCTGAGTGGTAAACTATATAAGCTTTTACAGATATAATCTAAAAAACGAATTACTAATTTCAAAGTATCCTGAATATGACTTTGCTGAGAGAATATATTTTGGTAATGATTAGTGTTTCTGTACCTTCAAAGACGCATACCGAGCCAGGAAAAGCGGTCCCCTCTCAATCAAATTAAATAAACCGGTAGTCAAGACCGTGAGTACAAGTCGGTGAGATGGTGTACTGCATTTGTCTGCCTACCTGTTTGCAGTATATCGAAGCAACAATAACTAACGAGACTAGTTGTTAGTCCTATAATCGAGTGTCAACGAAAATAACGCAGGTTTTCATGAAGAAAACTAATCATAAGGTTGCTGAAAATTCGTCGACAGCCCACGACTGGTTTCGCCCTTTTTGGGGCTCATCAAGTAGGCGCAGTCCCCGAGTTTCCGTCAACCTTATGTTCTACTTGAACCAGATTGAACAGTTTCGTTAACTACATTCATTTGCTTACCTATTTGGTTTTGACGGGAGACTCAGCTGGTAACGTGGGTTTATTAAGCAACCCATTGGCTTTCCGAACCAACTTCCTGTGGATTTCAAAATTTAAAAACCTAGTGATTGCTCGCACAACTGGACACTGAACGATTTCTTGATCAATAGGTTCATTTTCCATCATCAAAGCGAAGAAACCGGTATAATTTAAAGAATTACTTTTAATTAATCATCTGTTTCTTATAAATCGCGATAAACACCGACCGCCTCTACACTGTTCTCTGCTAATCTGTCAGTCGCTGTATGGCGGAATATGACATGACAGGGAACCGTTGTCAAATGACCAGTCAGTTACTCTGGGACGTAACCACGGGGTTGAAGAAAGCTTGGACTGCACCTACCTGATGAGCCCCAAAAAGGGCGAAACTGGTCGTGGGCTGTCGACGGATTTTCAGCAACCTTATGAGTAGTGCATGCGAGTAGTGCATTGCGATGTTTCGAATATCGTAGCGATTGAAACATGAGGCGGCCTGGTGCAGCGCATTCAGTTGCCTGAGAACATCACAAATGAGAGATTCAGCTGAGTCTCTTGCAAAACCCAATTAATTTGCAAATGAGTGTATTTCACTAAAAGCTTGTCAATCTTTCCCAGAAAGTTATTCCTAATACTGGTTGACTTTCACTTACTAATCGAAACGTCTTACCAACAGTAAAAGCATTCAAAACTGTAAAAAGACTGGTACCGTTCTTTGCTATAGTATTATTCCAGAACGGCGATAAAGTACCATTCTATCAACTGAGGTAATCTATCCTCAGTCTAAAGATGGGGTTATTGTATGTGTGACTGCTTTTGACGAGGCTGTGAAATTAACCGATTAAAAATAATATTAAATTTCAGGCTTAGAAGATATGCTCACTGTATTTAGAAACAAAGGTCGGATGGAACTCAGCCTGTTGCTTTGTTCTTGGAAAGCTTTGCAAAGCGGTTCAACAAATCATACTTCTGGATTCTGTAGACCTCTGTTCAGATAGTTTAATTTTTCCGTTTTTTCGGTTTTTATTCAAATCCGTTTAAGGTGTTGGTTTAGCATGCCTGAAGAAGTGAAAACAGTTATTTTCCACAAGGGAATATATCGTGCATCCGTCCTGTTCCATCCTGTCAGTGACCTTGTCTACCTTTGCTTCTTTCTCTGGGGTGTCATCCTAAGATTTCTCATCCAGAGCATTATACAAATATTTAAAAATATTTTGTACACAATTACTATGGTGCATTTTTATACTGGCCTATACATGTTAGTATGGTATAATAGATAGATATCTTGGTCAGTGAGCATGCTACCGTAGTCATTCCATTAGAAGAAATATCCAATTCGACTGAACTGTACAGCTTGCCTTTGTGGACTATCAGCACTACTGATTTCTATTCAATATAAATGAAAAACCAACCAGATGGCCCATCTGATAACGGAATCAATAATTAATGCAACAACGTGATCAGGCACAATTCACTTTCATCCAACTTATGTAGAGTGAATTTTATTTTTGTCGCGCTGCAAAACGTTGATGACTTTGCTCTCCAGTGTGCGGTCAGTGTGATCCAGGGTAGCGCACACAGATACTAAAAATAGATGCTTCACTTTTTGTTTAAATTGCATTAATTTATCGAACGACTGCAACTGCCGTTCCAGCCTCTTTAGTCGACCTACTTTCCTCAAGGCGGCGTTCAGGTAACTACCTAGAGTAGCTCGCATTACTCAGTCAGAACCAGCGTACGGCGTTTTTTCTTTAGCAAAACCGTAATTTCTAATGATCGGGCCTTGTCCTTTTTGATCTTCGGACACAAAATGAAGCAACTGTGCTAATGTGAGTTTCATAGAAAATAATCAATAGAGACAAAACTCGGTTTAGATTTATCGCTTCCGAAAAACCAACCGATATTTACTCCATTGTCCCATAAACTAATTCGTGGATTTCTTCTGATGATGAGGCACAATTCTAGACGCGTGTGGTAGTTTTTCAGACTCACTGAGACTGCACTGTTTGTTGACCACGTTGTATTGATTATTGTCGCCAGCCCAGAGCTTCGGATAAGCTGACATCGTTTGACTACATAGATTTATACTCAACTCATCTCATGCTGTGATCATCTATGAGCCCGATCAAGCACAACTGACTTAACGTCCAAGTAACTGTACCGGTTCTGAAACAGTTAGCAGTAATTTGTAGTGCTTACCACCAGACTACAACAATGTTATCGATCGGCGTTGAGCCCACGCCTTAAGGTAGAGCTTGTGATAAGCCGCAGGGTACCCAACTAATGCTTTTGCAGTTGGCTTAGCTGCCAAGATGGCCTCTGGGTACCAGGAATGCAAAGTACTTGTCGGCCAATCATCGTGACTCACCGTAGCCTAACAAAAGCGAATAGCACCGTCCTGCAGTGTAAATATGTCCTGGCTTTCTTTAAACATTTGGCACCTGTGGCTGTAGCAACTTTGTGTGAAACGTATCGATTCGTGAGCAGGATGAAAATTCAAAAGGCCTTTCCATATCTGTTCTTCTCAGGATCTCAATTTCAGACAGCACTATCCATTTTGTGGCTGACGTTTCAAAGGTTGCAGACTAGACATCTTTTACACAGTTCGTGAACTTCAAAAATTAATTTTTTACATTCATATGGCGTGTCTGCATGTCGCACTCAAGATATAGTGTGTGAGTTCGACGAGGCATTTGTGAAGGAAACGGCTTTTGTCTAACCTCTTGTAATATCAAATACCGTTAGATTTTGTTCCAGGCGAAACATATTCGGTGCGATCGAAAATGTTCACCAGTGAACATAGATCAACTGTCTCCGAAAAGCGTGCTTTCAGACTATGGGGATCGAATTAGTATCGATTGGTTTAAATACGTCATGAGCGTCGACCACTCGGTAGAGATATTTGCTTTCATATGGAGTCATAGATGAAGGGCGTAAACATTTACTTCCCAAGTAGAACACGAGTTCTCCGTTTTATCCCCTAATGTTATCAAATATGAAGCAAGCAAAACATGAAATCTGGCCAAATGTTGTTTCTCTTATATTATGGGAATAAGCGTTCGTTATATGAACACCGGTGAATTTAATTCCCCCTTGGCCCGTTGCTTTTAAACCTAGTTAAGCTCAAGTTCATGTAGAACATAAGGTTTATGGAAACTCGGGGACTGCGCCTACCTGATGAGCCCCAAGAAGGGCGAAACCAATCAAAGAGTTTTCAGCAACCTTATGAGTAGTTTTCTTTAGTTAAGCATAGTTTAAGTGGCAAAAACTGGGACCAGTTCATCCGTTAGCTCTTGTTGAAGGAATATAATACCGAAATCTTTCAAATTGCACTCGACTTCATGTTAGCAAACATTAAGTCCCACCGATTAGTTGGAGGAGGTCAAATTCTGATGTCTTGAGCAAAATGGCTTTGACATATTTCAAATCTTGTTTGAGTAGATAATGGAGAAAACGTCCTTGTCAGTTCAGTTAAAGAAGTGCCAGCTTTTAAAAGACAAGGACGATTTTAACCTGAACATGTATGTTTTACAGTAAGATCATATGTACCATTTTATAGCCAATAGCGTCCTGGATGTGTTTGCTCAGTGAACTACTCTGCAGTAAACTGTAGGTCAAGCAGCCCGATCAAAACGTCAACGACGTCTTGCCGTGTTAAATTATGGTTGGTGTCGCCCAGACATTACTAGTTTGTTCTTCGGAATCCTTCTACCTGTTCGGAGGCCAGCCGTCCCTAATAACCGGACATCACATCATTTGGACGGATGTGTCACGTGCAGGACACAGGCCAAACGAAGGCATGCCCTGATTGGTCAGAATGCCAGCCAATCAGAGTCAGGCACCTTTGACTCGACGCTTCTCGCCCCGTCATAGAGATTCTGGCACGACCTTGACTACCTTAACAGTTGTAATAATTTTCCTTTGTCTCCATAAAAGGTTGTCTAGGCCTACCGTGCCTTTTGACATACCATAGTGAGCAGAGCAGGAAGCCAAGGGACCGATACAGAGTTGCACGACCGTCCAGTAAGACACAACACTACGTTTGACCAATGTTCAAGGCACTCCCACCACAAAAACCTCAAACAAAAATCTCTATCAGTTAATTTGAAGCCTTCCGGATTCTTCTAGGTTCGTTTGCTTGTCACTCCTCTTATATTCGACGGCTAGAACTATTCCCCGATTTCTGTAGAACAGTGAAGCCATTCAGGAAACTTGTTTTGATCACTCTTTGCTTTCGTTTGCTGTGCAAGTGACAGGCAACCAGCGAGGGTGCAACAATTTGTTGGTGACGTGGATCTTATATTTCGATTTCGGTCTTACACATATGTGCAATACACTCACCGTATTCTGCCAGTTTTATGGTTGAACCAGGCCCTGTTCTAGCTTTGCCAACCGTGCACCAGTGAGGTTTATCCTCATACATGGATCCACTAAGATTTCGATTGGCTGTCAATGAACGCAATATCCATGTGCGGTAGTACCACGCTATCAGTGAAAGGCGGCTGTGGTTCTCCACACATTCTCAGCAACACTGTACGTGACGCTGACTTGTTATTGATAGCAATGTATGCGCAGTAAGGAAGGAGATGTCAGTAAAAAACTCTCCACATAATCACACTTGGGGCGAAATTTCAAATGTATAAACTTTTTCCTACTCTTAAATGTTTTCGTGGCATGCCTTGCCCCCCCCCGGGTTTGAGAACACGATGCAAAGGGGTGACGTT
>NW_008751706.1:1412176-1413548 GCF_000715545.1 Opisthorchis viverrini
AGTGTATTTTACAGAAAACAAACTCAAGAATTGTTTTATTAAAAGAGGTATTATACCACGCGGCTCCTCGATCCAAAATATATTATGATGCATTCTGTTTTCCAAAAATCGAATTAACTTGTGATATTACTATGGAGCCTATTTTGGATGTGGGAGAGAGATAGCCCAAGTGGTTGGAGCTCGAATTTACTGACTGGAAGGTCCGTGGTTCGAATCCGACCTCGGCCTCTCGACTTCCCCTGTCTAGGCTTTCGCAGCCTGACAGTATCCCAGCCCTCGTGCAACCTTCGGGTGGCAGGGCAGCTAGGCACCGGAAAGGTGTTACAGCTGAGGAATTTTTTCCTATTGTGGAAGTCACACAAGGGAAGCCTTCTATGGCATTGGCAAAACTGTGGTAAATCAGGTATGAAGGTCGGGTGCATATGTGTGACTTGCAGTGATCTTGCTCACTGGCTTATCGGGCACAGAGTCCAAACAGAGCATCTAGGTGGATGAATGAAGTTCCACGTCGATCGTTTGGTGTATAATTCTGATCGTGTCATGTGTGCCTGATCCACCCGTGTCTCCAGGTTAAATTTCTGGCCATAGGAATTGTCGTGTGAATTCCCAACCCGTCATCCTAGTTCTAATGATTAGTCATTCGGTCCCACTAAATGCCATCGAAATGAAATATAAGTGCACGGTTTTCAAGTGTTTGTGATCAGAATTCCTAGGGATGCGTCGGACATATAGAGCAACAAGCTACCTCGACAGCATGGGTGAGTGGATGAGATTCATATCTGTGATGATTTTATGGGAAAACTCGAGGAAATTTCCTCGTCAAAAGTAACAGTTTTTCATATAAAACCTCAAATCTATGATGAGCACATGACGTGTCGATGCTCACCGACAATAAAATAATACCGTGTGATGGTTTCCAGAGCAGATTCAGAGCTG
Organism: Opisthorchis viverrini; assembly: GCF_000715545.1. NCBI lineage: Eukaryota > Metazoa > Platyhelminthes > Trematoda > Opisthorchiida > Opisthorchiidae > Opisthorchis > Opisthorchis viverrini. Next base: position 1,413,113 of record NW_008751706.1, read on the forward strand.
TTGATCACAGCGAGCGTTAAGGTCTGCTCACACCTAATTCGGCACGAAACGAGTCTCATACATTATGAATACACGGTGTCCCATACAGTCACGTTCTTTTCTGAATTTTAGTGGTTGGTTTTGCGAAGACATATCATTTACTTGATAAACTAACTCAATTACAATTAAGCTACTAGTAGCTCAGGGGTGTGGCGTCAGAGTAGTGTATTCCTCAATTTAAAAGGCTACAGTACGGGCTGTTTTGTTGTATGGATGTGAGACTTGGCCTATTCCAGCAGCGGAACTGAGACGTCTTCAGGTGTTCGACAATCGTTGTCTCAGAACCATAGCTGGTGTGGGTTGGTGTCGGTGAATCCTTAACGAGGCAGTTAGAAAGCGCGTTTTCGGTTGTGCAACGGGTACTTCCATTGAAGAATGTGTGCAGCACCAGAAGCTG
>NW_008751706.1:1413674-1418034 GCF_000715545.1 Opisthorchis viverrini
GCGTAAACAGAGAGGTGGCCAACCCTTGATTTGGCAGAGGAGTATGAAGGAGATCACGAAACGCTTGGGTGCTGTCGGTGCTACTCACCTTCCAGGCTGGGGACCGCGTGATCCACACTGTGCCTGGTTGGAGACACTACAAGATATGACTGCCAACCGATGGCGTTCTTGTTGTCAGTTTCTATCCAGATTGCATGAGTGAATGTCTGGAGGTGTAGGCACCTCGGAATGATTGTAGTAAGCCAGCACTAAGTCACTTCCCCTTCCACGTTTATTATTTCCTTCACACTAAGGCTTTCAAATAAATCATGGTTGTACGGCAGCGAAACAGCGGTGTTGAACACTGGTGCTATTCTGGCGATGATTATGTGCTCAGGGTAAGAATAACTTCATAGGATGAGTGGAACTTCGAGATGAAATGTCGTCATTCGTGGAGCCAATACATCACATCCTTTCGGCATATACTATTTTCACTGACAGCGCAATATTTCAAGTAAAAATTTTGCTTCTGTTTATGTGCTAGGTTAATTTCGGAGTAAGACACACTTCTGCACACGTAATACACTACTTGCAATGTTACTAGAATTCTTCGGCAGCCCACGACCGGTTTCACCCTTGTTGGGGCTCTTCAGGTAGGCACAGTCCCCGAGCGTCTGTCCGTCTTATGTTCCACTTGAACCCCAGTTACGACGCAGATGATCCTCTTTCACCTGTTTTGTCTCGAACCGCTGTCGCTAGCTGAAATCGTACCTTTCTAGGATAGAACTTCTCAGTACTTCACTGTTGAAAAAAAACTGCGTATAAGAGTGGGTTTGGTCACGATTACCATCGTTTGACATGGCTTATTGATGAATGTATTCGGCGTCCTTTATATGCATAATCGCATTCCTATTTTTTCTATTTCACAGCAAATAGCGTCGTGGATATGTTTACTCAGTGTACTACTCTGCAGTAAACTGTAGGTCAGGCGGCCCTAGTAAAACGTCAACAAAGTCTTGCCTTGTTAAATTAAGATTGGTGTCGCCCAGACATTACTAGTTTGTTCTTCGGAATCCTCGTAACTGTTCGGAGGCCAGCCGACCCTGATAACCAGACATCACATCATCTGGGCGGATGTACACGTGCAGGGACACGGGGTCAAACGAAGGCATGCCCTGATTGGTCAGAATGCCAGCCAATCCGAATCAAGCACCTGTGACTCGACGCTTCTCGCCCTCTCACGGAGATTCTGGCACGACCTTGTGGAACACTCTGTGTCTCCATAAAGGGCTGCGTAGAGCTACCGTGCCTTTTGATATACCATAGTGGGCGGAGCAGGAAGCCAAGGGACCGATACAGACTGGCACTGCCGTTCAGCAAGACACAACACTACCTTTGACCAATGTCAAAGGCACTTCCGCTATAAAAACCTCACACAGAAATTTCAGTTTCATTTGCTGTGCAAGTGACAGACAATCAATGAGGATGCAAAAATTTTTCGGTGACGTGGATACGGTCTTCCACATTCACCGTATTCTGCTAGTAGTTGTATGGTTGAGCCAGGCCCTGATTTAGCTTTGCCAACTGTGTACCAATGAGGTTTATCCTCGTACATGAATCCACTGAGATTGCGATTGGCTGTCAATGAACGCAATATCCATGTGCGGTAGTACCACGCTATCAGTGAAAGGCGGCTGTGGTTCTCCACACATTCTCAGCAACACTGTACGTGACGCTGACTTGTTATTGATAGCAATGTATGCGCAGTAAGGAAGGAGATGTCAGTAAAAAACTCTCCACATAATCACACTTGGGGCGAAATTTCAAATGTATAAACTTTTTCCTACTCTTAAATGTTCTCGTGGCATGCCTTCCCCCCCCCCCGGGTTTGAGAACACGATGCAAAGGGGTGACGTTTTTAGTTTGTTTTCTTATTTCCTTACTGTGTACAATGGAATTTGATTATTGTTGTTCCGATTTTGTGCCCGTATTCCCTCGTTTGATTTTGGCCTAAACAGGCGTCCCACGCGCTGTTCACTACGTTAACCCCGTTGCTTCATGGTCGCTATCTGGACCAGGTGTTCATTTCGATTACACATACCGTTCTCTACCTAATTTATTCGTACAAATCATCATTATAGAGCATCAGAAGCAGCGAACCGTCTCACTGGTTCCGTCCGAAAATTTCAGCAGTGTGGCGATCCATGCAGCTTCACAAACTGGTACACTGAACTATCACTGAATAGAAGCCTGACAAAGCTAATCTCCTGGTCCTCCTGTTTGGAGGTTCGGACAGACAGGGCCAACTCTTCCCTGGAAAACTTGTACCACTGTGGCAGTAGGCCTGCATCAACCCTCTAATTTGCGTTATTGGATGTAGTTGACCTCTCGTCTAGGTGGGAGTGCCATGACCAACCCGTGTACAACCATGGCCGGAAGATCTCATCGGCACCGCGCATCAGTCAACATGCTGTATCAAAACCGGCATAACCATGCGAGATGATTTTGATATATTGTTCATAGTCACACCACTCTCGTTCGCAAGGGTCGGTTCCTGTTCCTGGCGTAATTATCCCGGTGAGTCCACATTAAAGGGAAGCACTGGGCTCGAGTTTTGCTCCCATTGGAGCTCATCAGCAGTGCATATTCAATGGCCTTGCTGGGATTTGAACCCCGGACATGTGACATGCGAGGCGAGCGTGGAACCAATACTCCACCAACGCACGTCTGAACAGGCGAACGTGTTCACACTTGAGCGATGTGATTGGTCAGTCCGACTCATCGAATGACGACCCAGTAACTGTCCTGGTTGTGACGATCGATTGGCCCGCCAATCAGGACTTCCCAGTCAGGTAGCGTGGCACAGGCTCAAAACCCACCGGGCAGGTTTTTGGTTGCAATTTCGATATAACCTCATCAATTAATTTCTGTATTCGTCGAGCCGCATTTTCGAAAAAACCTCCATTTAGACTTTTGGGACGTATTGTGTAGCGCAGCATAACCCGACTGATCACTAGACACAGTCAATACTCTCTTGATGGGGGCTATTTGCGGATCACTCTATTCTATATATTCTAAGTATGTATGCATGTATGCCGCGCATACGTATTATATATTTAAGCTTAACGATGCGGTGACAGGTTAAGTCATCGGTTCTATAAACCGGCTAGATACAGTAGCAACCATATCTTATAAATACGTTTACACATTCGAGTAAGCGCGATATTTTCGGCTCTCTTACAAAGTTGATATTGAACCCGGTTATGGATAGATGCTGTCTAATACTTTTTGAAAATTGATACGATTTCGGATTTGGTGGGATGGGTGCTATTCACATGGGAATTCAATAATATATTTGAACAGAAGAGTAGTCTGGCGTTTCCGATCGAACACTGTGTCTGCCACAGCCTTGATAACCGATTTTCCGACATTCCGTGCCGTCTTTCGGTGACCACCTATCATCGATATTTGCAAAAAATACCCTTCTGGGTGTGTATTTTGGCCTGGCCAGAAGAATGTAATCGATAGTGTTCGCTCTAGTTCAGTTCCGATCGTAAACAACGCTCAAGAACATATTGTTCCTTTTTGGTCTGCCCATAGGTGAGGTGTGCTTCCGTATACAACAGTACACATGTGGGCAACGTCAGTTGTATGCAAACGGGGGAGATGGCCTTGGTGAATGGCTGGAAAACGTCTCCGAGAAAAAACAGGTCGAAAAGTATTGAACGCATTGAAAGCTTGAGTGAAAGCAAGGTAGATAACCTTGTGGAGACAGGTTAGTAAAATTTTTACGGGACCACTTCACTACAGTGTGTTATGTGTGACATACCCTGTCAACATGGCGCAGGTGATGTTGTCTTCTTCTTGGCCCCGACTCTCTTGAAGGTCACATAGACTCTGACCAGAACTTTCACGCACAAAGTTAGTAGTTGCTCACAAGTTGCGTGCCAAGTTTCCTAGTTTTCACAACCATTTTAACCAAGAAGATCCTCTGGTCAAGAAGACGAAAATAGTACACAGAGTGATATTAGCCCGTTTTATTTCACGTTTCGGTTTCTTGAATCATCATCTCGCGCACTAGAGGATCCTTGATCAAGAAGAGTTTGCAGTGTGAAGTGGAATTTTCTAGGAGGTGGGTCTGAATACCGCAGACTAGTCGTTGTGGAAATCACGTATCCATCTGATGTTTGTTACTCTGGGGGAACGCGGCTGGTTTGACGAGACCCGGTAGACGGGAAACCTTTCCTCAAGGAAGTTGGTTTAGATCGCGAAAGTGGTACAGAATGATGAAACTCGTGCCACCTCGCAAGTTTTCCATCATTCGCAGAACATTCGCCTCCGGTGTAACTGTTCTCCTGCTCGATTTATACGTCGTGTGGCA
>NW_008751706.1:1418114-1428914 GCF_000715545.1 Opisthorchis viverrini
ACGGTCGGTAAGTAAATATGGAGACTTAAAATGTGTGGCCTAAAAGACGCAAAACGCACAGAATATTCACCTGATGAATCACAAATGGGTTGTCCCGAATGGCTGTGCTCAAACGTGGTCTCTTCCGAATATGACACACACTTGTTATTTTTGTATTATATTTTGAGACACTTGCTCACCAACTGGTGTGTAGTGTACTTCTGTGCACTGTTTCATTTAGGGTTGTGTCAATTAATTAGCAGAGCTCAAACAGAACCAAATGTTTCGGGTGTATCTCAAAATGTTTTACGTCTGAAACAACCACCACGAACGTGCTAGGTTGGGTAAGAATGTCATGCCAGACAACGCTTCCAGCATACACTCCCAAATCAACGCTTTTTTCGACATATAAACCAGTCTAAAAACACACTTGTTCTAGTAATATAGTTGGCACAAGGAGGCATCGACTGTTGGATCAGGAAGCTTGAAATGGAAACGCCTTTTGAAGTCAGATATTCTGTTTTATCTGTTAGATTATATAAAAAGAGTCTGAACACAATCTGGGTGAAGTGAAGTTCGTCGAGTGACTCAACCATCCGACATGAATACTTTCTGGTAGTGTTTACCGCCAGCGGCGAACTCCCGCACTAAATATCTCAAGTCCATCACTACAAATCTTTGATAAACACGATTTGTGGTCCAATCAATAGCTTCAGCAGCTTTTGCCGTAGGTTAGGTTTATGGATCCTGCCTTCCTGAGGTGTTGGTCGAACCTCTATTGAAAAACGCGAGGCGATTCGTCCAAAGGCCATGTGACACTGCAACAATGGACGCTAGTACTTTTCAAACCTATCCAAATGCATTTTGTAAGAAATTCAATTCATTCGGAATGGCAGGGTAGATTTGGTTGGCATGGCAACAGGTTTGGATAGAGTGAGTGCAGAAAGTGGAAGGGTTCTGCATCCGGTACCTTTCAGTGAGAAGCAGTTCGAATCGTTCCAAATATCTGTGCCAAAACGCTACCAGTTTTGATTCGTCAATCAGCTTCACTGACTACGGCAATGGTATTCGGGAGAAGTAACTCACACTGCGTAGTTTGCGCTGGCTTGGCCACATGCTGCGTATGCCAGTCGACCGAATTCCTCGAAGGGCTCTTTTGGCACAACCATGTGAAGGGTGGAAGAGAGTCGGAGACGGTCAAACAATGACTTGGTAGCGAAGTATGAAAGTCATTACCAGCAAACTCAGCTGCACTGGTCATTGTCGTCTTCCTGAATGGGTACCTCGAGACGGGCCATATCAATGGTTAGAAAGACTGTCAGACATGGCCCAGTCGCGCCCTCAATGGCGGCCGTACATCCAAGCTATTGCCTTCAATGCATAGCTCTCTTCCCAATTCCCCCACTTAACAGTCCACCTACAGTACTGTATTGACTTATCAGCTCCCGCCTTCAGTGCGCAGATATCTACCTCACCTCCCCGAATCATCGGTTATTGCAGCTGACAATGATAATGATGACTGCAGAAGCATTCGGCATATGGGCATAGACTTGCGAAAACTGTTTGTCCTCACATCCAATCGTAACCCTGGCTCTGGGGTCTTTTACAAGGAATGTAACATTTATAGACGCACGTTTCATCAGGGGATAAATGAATTTTCGAACTGGCCAATTGTGTGTGCAAACCGAGAGCCCTAAAATATTAGCAGACATACTAAGAAGACACGTTCAGAAGATATCCCGTAACATTGCAACCCCTATTGGTGTTTGAATTCTATAAATTAATTCCATTAATCCCTTCAAAGTGACTATCTCATGTAACCAGCCTCCTACAGTAGTCCCCATCAGTTCCTTTCAGTAAATTTTTACTCTGCCGAAGAGACCTCCCAAGTATCCTCTCACTGGTGATGCATTTTTACCCTGGCATATTCTCCGGGAATTGAGAATAGGGATTTAGGTTTTCATCTTCCCACCGGTTCATATCACATCTTGGATCAAAGTGATAAAACAGGACCATTCACTCTAAAATAGAGATAGGTGCAAGAAAATATGAACGTTGAAGATCACGTGACACGGATAATTGATTGATTTGGACTGTGTCGTCATCAGACAAACGGCGGACCAGTTTGTTTGAAGGAACTGGATGAAAATCTTGTGAGCACAGCTAGACTGTCAGGTATGGGATGGCCCCGTAGGTGGCGAGAATATGTAATCTGACCGCTCTGGAGCGTCTGATATCCGAACCAAAACTCAGCTTCCCGAGAAGCTAAAAAAGAACTCTAGATTTCCTCTCCGCCTTCCTTGGAGAGCCATTCCGAGTAGTTTTCCGTAGTCCGTTTAGACAGGTGCTGAGCCCCACGTCACGGCGTCAAGTGCGAGATTCGATTCATAAACGATCAAAGATCAGGTCAGCCTCAATAGCCTCTCTTTACTTTTCAGGTGTGAAAGAAGCAAATCTGAGAAGGTGCACCAGATTTTAGCCTCTGTTAACGTGAGGCTTCGGGAAGAATTCTTGTTAACACGTCTGTTACCGAGTCTTTCTTAGGAGAGATAATTCAGTCTACATATGACATCTTTAGTTTAGTTGATTTCGGTTCTCTTCTGCACATTATGTGAGACAAAGATATCAGGAAAACTATTTTCACATAAAGTTTCAGTGTGTTCCCGGAACTCTTGACAGCAAACGGAGGAACGAAACCATGTTGTTCACTCTGGGCTGTCTTGTTTTACGCACCGTTTGTCTAGAACCACTGGTTTTTCTGATCAATAATAGGTCCAGAAATAAGGTAGGTTTATTTACTTCTTTTTTCATGGGAAAATCGATAACTGTACAGCAGCTACTGAACTGATTGCTACAGTTATACATCATTATCGACAGCCTGACATCAGTGTTCAACACCAATGCTTCACTGCCGTACAACCAGGATTTATTTGAAAGCCTTATTGTAAAGAAAGGAATAAAGGTGGACGGGGAAGGGACTTAGTGCTAGCTTACCACAATCATTCCGAGGTGCGTATACCTCCAGAGATTCAATCAGGCGATCTGGATAGAAACTGACAACTGGAACGCCATTGACATCGGTTGGCAGCCATAGTCAAGGGTTGGCCACCCCTCTGTTTAAGCCACTCCGAATTGGGCATGGAAAACAGCACTCTCTTCGGCAAACGATGACTAGGCATAGGTAACACATGTCCCAACTGACGCAGCTTCTGGTGCTGGACACATTCCTCAATGGAGCACATTGGCACCGGGCAATTTTGTTGATGATCCTATCGGTGCTTCTAAACTAAACCGTCAGTTAGACACGCGTTTGCAACCATTCTGAAATGAACCAATAACTGTAAAAAAAACAAATTTTGCTCATCACACACACATGCATTCCCAAGAATTCATGATGCGTCATTACATAGCCACAATGACCCCACGATCACCAAAATTCCCCAAGAAACTGTCTAGTCCTTTCATCCGATAGGTCATCACTCGAAAAGCTCCGTGACCACGTGATGTGGCTTTTGTGATGGGAGGATCCTGTCCAAGTTGGAATTGATACCACAGCCACTCGAGGCCGATCCATTCTGTCCTCAACTACTAACCGAGAGGTAGTTTGTCCTAAACCCCATAGCAATTAGCGCCTTTCTACTGATTCTTACCAGTGATGAAACAGATGAACACTGTTTCCATTAACACTCATTTGGCTTTTGCCTGTTTCTGTATTAAATTAACATCCGGGACAATGTCTGACGCAATACACTCAAGACCAAAATCCTGCCTTTTTCGCACGCATCAAACAAATCACACAAAGACTGGCTTGTGTCGCAATCCCAGAGACGCAAGTCACGTGGTCAGTCATGCTTTTGTTTCTGGACACGTCTGACGCAAATCAGGTGCTTTGCTTGCCAAGGCCATTTGATGAACGGATTACGGGGAGTTGTCATTGGATGTAAGATTACTCAAGGTCATTGGAGGTGGACTGGTTCAGCGGATATTTGCTACTTACAGCCGACCACTTAGTTGACTGTTTTTTCTTTCAATTGTGTCGTAGGTTCTGACTTCAAAAACAAACCTAAATAAAATAAACTTTCGAGAAATACACTCATTTGCAAATCAATATGGTTTTCACGGGAGACTTAATTGAATCTCTCGTTTATGATGTCTTCCAGCCGAATGTGCTGCACACAGGCCGCTTCATGATTCAGTTGGCACGATATTCGGGATATCGCAGTATATTTTCATAAAGGAAACTACTCACAAGGTTGCAAACTTTCTCGAAAACAGTGCAATTTGGGTTCAAGTAGATCATAAGGTTGACGGAAACTCGGGGACTACGCCTACCTGATGAGCCCCAAGAAGAGTGAAACCGGTCGTGGGCTGTCGAAGAGTTTTCAGCAAACTTCTGAGTAGTTTCCTTTGTAAAATAAACTTTTCTTAACGAAATAGATTTATTTGCACATCAATTTGATATTAACAGAAGGCTCAAACGAATCTTAAATTAATTTCTCGTTTATTATTTTAGGTGAAGGATAGCATTGATCTTCAGCTGGGACCAAGATGGCTTCTTGTAAGACCAGAATTGGTGTAAAAATTGGTGTACTTTACGAATTTCTTATAATTTGGGTTCAGGTAGAACATAAGGTTGTTGAAAACTCGGGGATTGTGGCTATCTGATGAGTCTCAAGCAGGGCCATTCCAGTCGTGAACTCTCGATGAGCTTTTAGCAAACTTGAGAGTACCTTTGTCCAAGAAAATTGTTCAAATACTTGAGTGTAGATTGTATCAAGTTGGCATGCAAGTTCCTGATGAGCACGAAACTTTTAATTCATTCTCTGAACGTTCCTTGACAAGACACCTAAGTCTGTACCACTGCAGTACAGGGACTCGTAGTGCAAGCCAAGTGGATATGCCTCTACTTATTCGTGACTTAGCCGAGTGTCGATCCTGGAACATGGTTCAGGTAAGGCAGCTAAACTGCACCTGTCAGATCTCCATTTTGGTGTGACAAGCCACCGAATATCTCTGAATTTCATGAGATGTACTGACGCTGATTCGCAACACGAATGACACAGGTGTACTGTTCATTCTTCGATTTTCAGCGTAGATTGGCTTTATCGGCAGGAATCTGTCCCCAATGTCATTATATCGCCATCAATCAATATGTAGCCCAGAGGATAAATGATTTCACAAGATGAGTAGACCATCCTTCCATCTGAGAAAACATCGCCAGTCAACATCTATGGTCACGTGATGTGGTTTCTGTGACTGAAGGATGAGCGGTACTATATCAAAAGTTCAGTGGCTCACGACCGAACAGTTAAATTTTCGAGCAGTAGTTGGAAGGTCACGTGTTCGAAACTCACTGAACTTCGTGAGATACTCAGTGCTGATGATTCTCAATGAGTATGTGATAGCTGTGATAGCTCCGGTTTTCAGCTGATAATGGCTTCACTGACAGGACAGTCTTTAGTGGTGAAACAGTGCCAAAAAATGTGATGTTGCTAACATCAAATAATGCATTTTTTAAAGGTTTTCCCAAATAGCTATGTAAGTCTACGGGCAACTCGAAACAGTTTGCATATGTTGTCCTATTTTCATCCCAATCGGCTTGACGCTGATGTAGTTTGCTACGGTTCCCCCATGTTCTCCACGATTGATTGCTTGGGATGCTATGGGATCGCGTTCGTTGAGTGATCAGGTGCTGGATGATTGGACCACACACCTCATGAATGCTCTCATGATTCCGATACAACAAGGGAATGCGATTCGTTTTTTCCAGTATATCAGAGCAGATCAAATGCACATTCAGCTGCTTTGGTTAACACATTTCTCAGTTGGGCCTACAAACATGAGTCCTCACGTTGAACTCACAAGTTCTCTGAGTCGTACTTGAGAAACCGAGCAAGACTGCTAATAAAGACAACTGCTAAGGTGTACCATCGTCTGTGTTGTTCAAAGTACCACAACAACCAATGAAATGGAATAGCTCAAGGAGGTTCCGAATGTTCCGATGACTTAAATTAACCAACCAAAACAATTTCTAACGCATTTCTGATTGTTTTCGGAGAAGAGAGAGTTGGTGTACGATGAGTGACGCTCAAATGGGGAAGATACTTTAAGTAAAGAATTAGGACATATTGTTGCTCCCCGGTGTTTCGAAAAAAATCTGGCAATAAATGTGGAAGAAACGTTCTTTTAAAATGAGAGATTGGGAGAGCACACAAATATGTGAAATGCCTTGTCAAACAAGGATTTCCCGGCACCGCTTCCTCAGGTAGGTAAAGCTAACAGAGTCCTGATGCACCCTGAGTTTCAACAAGAAAATACAAGGCAGTGTCAAACAGCTAAAGATTAGACAGTTATGTAAACAAGTGGCACAATGCAACGAAAACAAGCGTCAGATTGCATGGTAGGTAGAAAGGATACTAAGACACTCCTTTAGATTGTATCACAACTAGAAAGAATTTCTGTAGACTGGACCGCAAAACATTACCATTCCGATTGAGAGAGAGAGAGAGATAGAGGAGTATTGTGCTCTGAGGAACGATACAAACAGTGGTAAGCGGATGGATAGCATTCAACTCTTTGTCACACTTTGAAAGGTAGCGAGACTATGGATGGTACTTTGTTCACTTAAAATGTTTGCATCACACAGTTTCCTAGTAAGAGGCAGTACTGAGAGGTCTCCACAGCCACCAAATATTTCAGTGTACAGGTCACTGGAAGCGGGAAGGGAAATGAGGCGCTTGAAGTTTGGGACCGCGGAAGCTGTTGCACTAATCTGACCATCCAAAAACTTTATAGTTTTTGATCATTAGGCCTACAACGCGCATATATAGTCACTACGTTGTCAGCCTATACTCAGCAAAGGATGTGCAGGGGAATCGAGCCGCTCGTGGCGCAGGAAAGAGATAGAAATGCCGCTAGCATTTGGTGATGGAGGCTGAGGCCGGCTTCCTATGGGTGTCACTTTTGTTGTGAACTCGGCACTATTCAAACGGAGCAATCTACGATTTTCGTGCGCATCGCTGGAAGACTATGGTATCCGCCCTTTGGTAACGTTCCCAAGAGCATCTTTTCTAGGTTATGAGCAGGAAATTTGCAGCTTTGGTGTCCACATTGAAAGCTGAGATAACGGGATAGACCAACAAGTCAACGGCAACCAGTATGGCGCGAAACCAGTGCTATATAGACTGTCGTTGATCATGTTTCAACAAGGTTTTGCGCAGAAACGAATCGTTAAGCAGTCTCAGAAGGGTACGAGTACGAACAAGTAGCCAAACGTTCACTGGCTGTCTCATTTTGACTAACTGCAAACCCAGCTAAATCCAGATACACAGATGACCTGGTTAACGACGGCGAGTGTTGGCCTGTCAATACTACTGATTCATTGTTATCGACGTAACAGAACTTTGTGCCAGTTTGTCATTTTCCAAGGCATTGGGGCCGGAAATAGAAATCAGAAGTTACACCTTTCACTAAGTTGATTAGTCATGCACCAATGAGGTTTGTCATTGGCTTATTCGCTGGGCTGAGCAATTTGATTGCAAACGTTTCATCAGCAATCGAGGCGACATCATCAGTGCGTTATTGAGGAGCGTAGCGGTACATGGCGGTGTGTTAGTGGTTGTGCGTTGAGTTGTGCTACGTGTGTGTTACTATACTTACTGCTTGCTGGGGATGACCTTTGATTGCGATTGGTTATTCGGTCGGGCGGTTCCATTGGTTGCCGTGTTATCCCTTGTCCTCGTAACAGAGCAACCAATGGAACCGCCTGACCTAGCAACTAATTGTGGTTGTTGGTCTGTTCGCCGAGCTTGGCAGCTGGATTGCAAACGTTTCATCACCAATCGAGGTGACATCGTCAGTGCGCAGTTGAGTGGGGTCTCACCACGTTTGCAACCCAACTGGCGAACAGACCAACACCAAACAGTTGCACCCGAGCTACCTACATTCCACAACATTTCGAACAATTAATCGCGATCAAAGATCATCCCCGTATAGCAGCACGTATATTAACACACAGGTAACACTATTCAATGCACGACCACTTACCCACCGCTACGCACTGATGATGCCAGGTCGATTGGTGATTAAACGTTTGCAGTCAGATTGCCTAGCTCAGCGAACAAGCCTACAACCATCTACCCTACCTGATCTACCAACATTTTCCTCCACAGAAAACCAATGAGATTATCAACAACAAAACGTAGAGGATGGATAGTGAAGTGGACGAGTATCTCTCAAATTCCGACAGCAGCAAAACCAGACTATTGCTAGTCTGGATTGTAATTTAAATTTAAATTTAAATTTAAATATTTAAAATTCTCCGTTAAGCATCATTCATGGGGTGTGCCGCTTCAGACAAACCTAAACATCCCCTGGTTACACGGCGGTAAAATCTTCTGATGGGTCAGAGTGTTGACTGCGCACTCTGATGCTTTCATGACCGAGACCGAGTACCGACGATGCCCCTATTGTCATGAAGGCTTCTCAAATCCTGTCGACCAAGGACGAAGATTACTTGAATTGGTGACAGCAGCAGACGGAACCGTTCAATTCCACGGATGATTTCTCTCCCCATTAGTGCCTCCAGAAAGGTTTTATGGGAACGAGGAGAGAACTGTCCAACACCCCAGCACATGCACCAGGTAGGATCTTCAGACAGCACTTCTCCATCAACGAATGAGAAGTCATTGGGAATGAGTAGACCGACCGTCCTGGAAAGTCTGACAGCCTACGAGCAGTTTCATTTTCTTGGGCAAACCGGGTTAGCGAAGTCCTCGAGTTTCCGTCCACTCTTGTATTCTACGTGGACACACTCATTTGCGGATTAAATTGATCGAAGGGTTTTCAGCAAACTTCTGGAAAGTATATACTGCGATGTCTTGGATATCGTACCAAATGAAAGATTCGACGGTCTTGTGCTGCACATTCAGTTGAGTAAAGACATCCTAAATGAGAGATTTGATCTGATTCACTTAAATTTTCCGGTAAAACCAAATTGCTGTGCAGATGAACGCATTTTGTCATAAGCTTACTCCCGCTGGCTGAACAAAAAAAGCACAAAAAAGCTCAAGCCAACAGAATGGGTGAATTCAAAAGGAATGCGAAAATAATGACTGTTTTTAAATCGCTCGTTCAGACTTCCCGGACTGAGGACCCTAGAAAAAATCTCCATATTTACCGTGTAATGTCTAGTTTGGTACACTCGATCCCGTTCGAAATCATCATATACACCTAAGTAACCCGGTTTTAGTAATCAAGCAATCCTGACATTTGTGTCACGCGCTGCAGAAACGAGTAATCCTGGTTCCAGGGTAGGGTGCAACTGGTGATCCGATTGGTTTTTGGACCCAGTTTCAACATTCCTAATGAACTTTGGAAACACGGATGTGAGCCAGTCGATTGGAATTTACTTGGTGCGCGCTACGCTTACCTGAACACCTTTTAACTGGCAGAGATGTTTCCTGTCTAACGGCAGAAAAACTATATCTGCAAATAAAAACCAACAGAATCGATTTACCTATGGTTGTTACCGAAGCGGAGTGGGTCCACCTAGTTGTTCAATGTAAGAGGAAGTGAAGTGAAAAGGAAGTGAATTTTGGGTTGAACTATTGATTTCCAGAAAGATTGATAGAAGAAAATGTTTAGGAGAGGGCGTATTTGATGGTGCATTATCGATTGTCAGATGACAAGTGCTTTTGAATAGTATGAGACATCTTGCGTAGTAGATAGCTAATGCACTCGTCCAAAGTGCCCAACACGTAAGCTTGCTCTATCTGGCTTGGAAAATGTGCCTCGAGCAGGATCGTCTCTGCAGACACGCAAAGTACTATGAACCTTACAACCTGGAGCAATCCTGCCAAATTAAGGACAGACTTGCTTGACAAACAGCCTGAAGTCTCCAGCACCTCAAACCAAGGCGGGCGTTTCTTGAAAATCCGTTCTTTCTCGCTTTTTTAAGCCTCCATTTGCCAGCTATGCTCAGATGGATTCTGGCGTAATTAGCAGATGTAAGTAAATGTTTATGCGCCGTGAATATTGGAGGTTATCATGGATTGAACGAGCGAGTTAGTCACGCGGTAAATATCATTTGTTTGTACTTCGCGCGCATCAACCGATGAAATGAGCAATTTCCATAGCACTAATTTCAATGTCTAGTCATGCTTCGTGTCCCCAATGATTTTACCGAGGGCTTAGTCTCGTAGGTGCACACTTTTGAGGATATTTGGGGAACTTGAGAGACGTGATCTATCCACCTAACATGTCTGCCGCCCCGCGAGCACCACACAATTTATTGTTCGTGATCCCTGGGCATACTGACTTCCCCTGAGGACGTGAACATGAGAGCGACCAAGAGGACGAGAACCCCTTAAGACAGTATCTCCACTCTCTAGTGAACTATTCAGCGGGAGAACTTTAGTAACATAATATTTACCAAGTGACAACAATTCAGTCAGCATCTGCATGTGTGTTGAAACTGCCGTCTAAATGATTGAAAATTGCGGTGGGTCGGCCTTTTCACGAGATGAAACGCCCGGATTGTCAGATTTCCAACTCAGCCCTCAAGTTCAAGGTCAAATGAGTGCCCCTTTTCTGATCAATGAGTAGGGCAATATTAAATCTGGTAGACAGCTGATTTCGCGCGCTTAGTTTGTTGTTTGGAAGAAATAACTGAATGAAAGGAAATGTCAGCAACGGAAAAAAACTAGTTAGGGAAATACACTCATTTGCAAACAAATTTGGAACAAAGCGGAATCTCTCGTTTGTGATGTTTCCAGGCAACTGAATGTGCTGCGCCAGGCCGCCTCATGTTTCAGTTGGTAC
>NW_008751706.1:1429506-1433273 GCF_000715545.1 Opisthorchis viverrini
CCGCAAGCACCACACAATTTATTGTTCGTGATCCCTGGGCATACTGACTTCCCCTGAGGACGTGAACATGAGAGCGACCAAGAGGACGAGAACCCCTTAAGACAGTATCTCCACTCTCTAGTGAACTATTCAGCGGGAGAACTTTAGTAACATAATATTTACCAAGTGACAACAATTCAGTCAGCATCTGCATGTGTGTTAAAACTGCCGTCTAAATGATTGAAAATTGCGGTGGGTCGGCCTTTCCACGAGATGAAAGGTCTGGATTGTCAGATTTCCAACTCAGCCCTCAAGTTCAAGGTCAAATGAGTGCCCCTTTTCTGATCAATGAGTAGGGCAATATTAAATCTGGTAGACAGCTGATTTCGCGCGCTTAGTTTGTTGTTTGGAAGAAATAACTGAATGAAAGGAAATGTCAGCAACGGAAAAAAACTATGTTAGGGAAATACACTCATTTGCAAACAAATTTGGAACAAAGCGGAATCTCTCGTTTGTGATGTTTCCAGGCAACTGAATGTGCTGCGCCAGTCCGCCTAATGTTTAAGTTGTTACGATATTCGAGATATCACGATACATGTACACTCGTAATGTACTACTCATAAGGTTGCTGAAAATTCTTCGACAGTCCACGACTGGTCTCGCCCTTCTTGGGGCTCATCAGCTGGGCGCAGTACCGGAGTTTCCGTCAACCTTATGTTTCACTTGGAACCAAATTGCACGAAATTAGAGAAATACACTCATTTGCAAACTAATTTGGTTTTTTGAGAAACTCTCCTGGAACCCAGCAGACTCTCTCGTTTGCGTTACAACACTGGAGCTAAAAATAAAAAAACCAGCCCGACTGGGCAAGAAACAAGTACTTACCGACCCTGAGACTTCATGGGTGCGTGGTTAAACGAGCCTTGAATTGTTTTGACTTGTGCATGCATACCATTGTGTTAAAATCACAAACGGAAACTCGGCAAATTTACCAACTCTGCTGAACAAAGTTGACTGTTAGCCAGTATGCGACCGAATCACTCTAAGCCTACGCAGTTTTCGTAATCATGTTTCGACTGGCATCAAGTGATGCTTGTCGAAAGCGTCGTTTCTGTGCATCTTGGTCGGGTCAGATCAGATCAACAGCAAAATACACAGCTCCAGCATGACTAGACTACTACCAATAATTTTGAGTAACAGACTCATGAAACCAAACGAGAAATATGCACACATTGTGATGAAAAGGTTGATAGTATTATAGAATATATTTTTGCAGTGTACTACTAATAAGGTTGCTGAAAATCCCTCGAAAGCCAACGACTGGTTTCGCCCTTTTTAGGGCTCACCAGGTAGGCTCAGTCCCCGAGTTTCCGTTAACCTCGCGTTCTACTTGAAACCAAATTGCACGAAATTAGCGAAATACACTCATTTGAAAACAAATTTGGTTTTCCGACAGACTCGCTTGGAACCCAGCTAAATCTCTCGCTTATGATGTTCTCAGGCAACTGAATGTGTTGCACCAGGCCGCCACATGTTTCAGTCGCTACGATATTCGAGGTATCGCGATACATGTGTATCTTTGCAACCAAATTGGTTTGCAAACGAGTGTATATTTGCTAATTATAGAATATGTCACTGAAAGCGCACTTTAGCTGTTTTGTTCAAAATAAAACGTCTTCTGTGCTAGTCAGAATCGTGGGGGCTCCCTGTTTCTGAGGACTGATATCACTAGTATCCACAACACAGATATATTATCAGAAACAGTATGCACATTTACCCCCAGACAAAAATGGCCTATATGAATTACGTAGAAAGAATGATCAGCTTAATTTTTTCATAAATGTATAAATGTACGAATTTCCCTACCAACTGCATGCGCGGGTTGATAATGATCTCCGTGTAACGGACAAACATTCCTTACAATTTTTGCTGTATATCACGACTGTGTTGCTTCAAGTTACTTAATCATTCAAAACTGGGGGCGAAGTGATCCAGTGGTTCGAGCGCAAATTTATCTATCGGAAGGTCCGTGGTTCGAAACCGACCTCTGCATCGCGACTTCTCCTTTCCAGGCTTTTGCAACCTGGTAGTATCCCAGCACTCAAGCTTCTTTCGGGGGGCAGCTAGGCACCGAAACGGCTTTACAACTGAACGATTGTTTTACATCATTTGAAAAAAATGGAATTTTCAGGGGATTCAGTCTTACTTTTTTGTTTGGTTGAGCACAAAATAGCGTTACCTTACTCGCTCTGTGCGACTAAACGCGGGTGAACTGGAAAACACTGATTACTAGTCCAAAATATTTAGATATTTTGTACTCCTTTGGGGCCACAATACAGCTTTCACTATTCTATCAGAAACGGAAAAGATCGATTCAAATATGGCTACACGTCCTAAAGAGAAGCCCAGTATAATTGATCCGAGAAGGTCACCTCAGTAGTTGACTCTTTATTTAAAAGTATTTATGCACCGCAGCCTTGAGTTAAAACAAAATACAGTTTCTAGTGTCAACAGTAGCATTCTGACGGTTTGGAGTAACAGCGTCAAATTGTCAACAATTTCTTGTTGCTTGTCAATACTGACCTAGTACCTGCCTTCTCTAGTTTGGTAGCGTGGTGCGTGCGAATCCTGGTAGACAATGCAACTTGACGTGGCTAAGTTGAACTAAAAGATACGGCTAATCGTGATCCATATACTGAACAGGTGTCAGCTGGTCCAGACTGACACTATCGAAGACAACATCGTTTTAATTGTCCTTGGAGTGAGGAGCCGTGAACAGTGCTTTGTTATAGGAACAGGATCATCGTGTGCTTTAATTTTGCTCATATCGACTGAGAACCATCTCTTGACAACGAGGTTCCCTCCAACAGCGATGCTTCACCGCCGTACAACCATGATTTATTTGAAAGCCTTGTTATAAAGGAAAGAGTAAAGGTGGACGCGGAAGGGACTTAGTGCTAGTTTAGCACAATCATTTCAAGGTGCCTATAATTCCAAACACCAATTCAGGCAATCTGGATAGAAACTGACAACAAGGACGACACTAACATCGGTTGGCAGCCATATCTTGTAGTGTCTCCAACCAGGCACAGTGAGGATCACGCGGTTCCCATTCTGGAAGGCGTGTAGCACCGATAGCACCCAAACATTTCGTAATCTCCTTCATACCACTCTGCTGCCGCCACTGTGAGTTGGGCATGGAGAACGGCATTCTCTTCGGCAAACGATGGCTAGGCATACGCAACACGTGTCCCAACCAACGCGGCTTCATTGAACTCCCCCGTTGCACAACCGAAAACGCGCTTTCTAACTGCCTCGTTACGGATTCACCGACACCAACTCACACGAGCTATGGTTCTGAGACAACGATTGTCGAACACCTGAAGACGTCTCAGTTTTGCTGCTTGAATAGGCCAAGTCTCACAGTCATACAACAAAACAGCCCGTACTGTAGCTTGATACACACGTCCCTTCAGATTCAGGGATAAACCATTCTGACGCCATAGGTGTCTCAAGTTAGCAAACGCGGCCCGAGCCTTGCAGATTCGTGCATTCACCTCATCTGTCACACTGCAATCAGAACTAATACAACTTCCAAGGTACGTAAAACGCTCCACAACTTCCAGTACCTCTTTCTGGATTATAATGGCGTGTTCAGTGACTGGACGTGCCCTTTGTAGGTGCAAAGTGCATACCAAAGGACGGATGAGGAAAACGGGATGAAGTTTTTAACATTCGGTGGTTCAACTGGTTTGTGAGATGATTGCATCATTAAGTAGTTTACTCAC
>NW_008751706.1:1434274-1440433 GCF_000715545.1 Opisthorchis viverrini
GCGTTACCTTACTCGCTCTGTGAGACTAAACGCGGGTGAACTGGAAAACACTGATTACTAGTCCAAAATATTTAGATATTTTGTACGCCTTTGGGGCCACAATACAGCTTTCACTATTCTATCAGAAACGGAAAAGATCGATTCAAATATGGCTACACGTCCTAAAGAGAAGCCCAGTATAATTGATCCGAGAAGGTCACCTCAGTAGTTGACTCTTTATTTAAAAGTATTTATGCACCGCAGCCTTGAGTTAAAACAAAATACAGTTTCTAGTGTCAACAGTAGCATTCTGACGGTTTGGAGTAACAGCGTCAAATTGTCAACAATTTCTTGTTGCTTGTCAATACTGACCTAGTACCTGCCTTCTCTAGTTTGGTAGCGTGGTGCGTGCGAATCCTGGTAGACAATGCAACTTGACGTGGCTAAGTTGAACTAAAAGATACGGCTAATCGTGATCCATATACTGAACAGGTGTCAGCTGGTCCAGACTGACACTATCGAAGACAACATCGTTTTAATTGTCCTTGGAGTGAGGAGCCGTGAACAGTGCTTTGTTATAGGAACAGGATCATCGTGTGCTTTAATTTTGCTCATATCGACTGAGAACCATCTCTTGACAACGAGGTTCCCTCCAACAGCGATGCTTCACCGCCGTACAACCATGATTTATTTGAAAGCCTTGTTATAAAGGAAAGAGTAAAGGTGGACGCGGAAGGGACTTAGTGCTAGTTTAGATCATTCATTTCAAGGTGCCTATAATTCCAAACACCAATTCAGGCAATCTGGATAGAAACTGACAACAAGGACGACACTAACATCGGCAGCCATAGGACTTAGTGCTAGTTTAGCACAATCATTTCAAGGTGCCTATAATTCCAAACACCAATTCAGGCAATCTGGATAGAAACTGACAACAAGGACGACACTAACATCGGTTGGCAGCCATATCTTGTAGTGTCTCCAACCAGGCACAGTGAGGATCACGCGGTTCCCATTCTGGAAGGCGTGTAGCACCGATAGCACCCAAACATTTCGTAATCTCCTTCATACCACTCTGCTGCCGCCACTGTGAGTTGGGCATGGAGAACGGCATTCTCTTCGGCAAACGATGGCTAGGCATACGCAACACGTGTCCCAACCAACGCGGCTTCATTGAACTCCCCCGTTGCACAACCGAAAACGCGCTTTCTAACTGCTCGTTACGGAATTCACCGACACCAACTCACACGAGCTATGGTTCTGAGACAACGATTGTCGAACACCTGAAGACGTCTCAGTTTTGCTGCTTGAATAGGCCAAGTCTCACAGTCATACAACAAAACAGCCCGTACTGTAGCTTGATACACACGTCCCTTCAGATTCAGGGATAAACCATTCTGACGCCATAGGTGTCTCAAGTTAGCAAACGCGGCCCGAGCCTTGCAGATTCGTGCATTCACCTCATCTGTCACACTACAGTCAGAACTAATACAACTTCCAAGATACGTAAAACGCTCCACAACTTCCAGTACCTCTTTCTGGATTATAATGGCGTGTTCAGTGACTGGACGTGCCCTTTGTAGGTGCAAAGTGCATACCAAAGGACGGATGAGGAAAACGGGATGAAGTTTTTAACATTCGGTGGTTCAACTGGTTTGTGAGATGATTGCATCATTCAGTAGTTTACTCACCCGAAAGCGAAGCCACCTCGCTTAAGTTTTTATCAATCTAACCTCTAAATCCACACAACTTGTTTCATAGGCAACTTGAAAGTTAGAAATCCCTACCCTTGTATTTAGTTCATTAATGATCCCAGTGATTGCATTTTCTGTGAAAACGCGCAGTGGTCAGAACGTCTCGGCTAACAGGTCCCAGTACAAAGTGAACGCTGTCTCATTCGCCGGTGGGTGATACTACAATCGTCTTGACATAGCAGTCACCACATGTAATGTATCCATTCGCACATTTTCCCTCACGGTCTTTCTGACGCCGCAGAGTTGAACACACCGACTCTTTGCCACTGTCTTGTTTGCTACCAACTCATTCGATTGAATGTACCATCTTAAGCGACGGCCCCTAATCTGCATAAGTCATTAGGACTCAATACACGCCACAGGTATGTTGAACATGATCCAGTCAAATATTACAGGACAGATTTCCGACTTCATCTAACTGAGCGCCGATCATACAAGTTCTCATGTATGACGCGCCACTGTCACCCGGTTAAACCAAGCTGAATTTTTCTATCTCATTTTCAAGGATACATTTAAAGTCCCCTTTAACTTCGCACTGAAAAGATCGCAGTGGATTATACAAAACATCACAAATCGATCAATACTGTGTCATTCAACTCCAATAAATGAGCCATGCTCTTGGTAGAGTTACACTTTTCTCGTATCTATTCATCTTTTCAAGTCACACCCTTCGGGATAGACAACAGCTTCTCTTCTCTTTGAGGACTTGCTAATTCGAGCACATTCCCTTGGAGGAACTTGTCGAGGAGCTAGCATGATCTGAGTACATGTGTGAATACATCACTGACCACAAATTCCGTTCACAGTGCGTGATTCTGTCCGCTCTTACGACACAATCTCTCCGGCCTTGTTCCAACTGTCTGACGTTATTGTTGTCTTGTGCAATGCGGCAATTTTCGATCAGAGTCACCAGTCTTTTACTACCAAATGTTGAAGAAGCCGAGAAATCTCGTAGATAGCCAGCGGACAAAATGTCACTCGAAACTAGTGGGCACGTGCACAACGAGTTCTTGTTATACTTTTCACTAAAATCTCTTACAGAAAGGCTTCTGCGATTGCGTCAAACCGAATAACATGAGTTTTTTTAACTTGTTGTCTCTCGGGTACATCAAATGAGCTTCAGTGAATTCCTTCAGGCTTGGTCACTCTTATCACGTCATAAATGCACTTGAAATCAACGAAACGGTGGATTTGTCAATGCAGCGCATTTGTGTTGGTCGACTGGGTTTACCAGATGCACGTGATCAGTCCACATCGTTATTGATCTCCAAGTTGCATACACTTTTGAAATGCGATTAAGCCTGTCTCAGCGGATGATCCACTCGTTCAAGTTTCCGGCATAAACAACGTTGAAACAAACAAAAAACAACGCTAGTCTGTTTGGAGCGTGTTTGTTGATGAAAATACGGAAGCTAACCGGAAGCAATCTGGGTTAGAGTTGTCGACTGAAAAACGTAACGAACACGCTGTCACATCCCCTGTCAAAGAAAATTTTTAATAAAAATCCCAATATCGTAAAACGTTGTGACCAAATTCAGGCGTAACAGTGTATGGACAACTTGTGTTTCTTGACTAATTATTCGTCAATTCGTTGTTTACGATTTGCGCTTTATTGTGAGAGAACAACTTGTTTACGTACTGAGTGCAAGTGATGACTATTTTGTTATTATTCGACCCGCCTCGTTCCGGTTCATTGAGAACATGTCAATACAGTGATCAGCTTAACACTTTCAGAGACTTTCAGCCCGCGAAAGTGAAGTTGATCTGTGCTAAAAAGACAGGAATACTGCACTGCTGTTCCCCCTTATTACCTGTAAGCATCTTACGAACCTCTGGAGCAATTAGTATCAGCGACCATACTAACTAAATGCTATACGCGTAATACACTACTCATGAAGTTGCTGAAAAGTCTTAGACAGCCCACGATCGGTTTTGTCCCAGTTGGGACGCAGTGTGCGGACTGCCAGAGTTTCCGTCGATCATAAACGAGGGATCCAGCTGGGTTCCAGGTGAGTCACCCGCAAAACCAAATTGGTTTACAAATGAGTGTATTTTGCTAATTTCGTGCAGTTTGGTCTCAAGTAGAGCATAGGGTTGACGGAAGCTCGGGGACTGCGCCTACCTGATGAGCCCCAAGAAGAGCTAAGCTCGTCGTTAGCTGTCGAAGAATGTACATGTACGAATGTACATATATCGTGATATGTCGAATAGCTTAGCAACTGAAACATGAGGCGGCCTGGTGCAGGACATTCAGTTGCTTAAAAACATCGAAAAAAGACAGATTCAGCTGGGTTCCAGGTGAGTCTCTCGTAAAATGAGTGTATAACAGTTGACAACTAGTGGCTGACCACTGGGATGATTACCCCTCATTTGGACAGGATGCCACGTTGGTTCACCTTCACTCATTCGATTCACATCAACCAGCCATACCTTGGCTTATGACTTCTAAGAAGGAATTTCCAGCTAGGTTGGAAGTAGCTCTCTCACATTTAGTGTGTTGGCACTGAAACCTTCGATGTTCGTCATTGCTGAAAACTCGGGGAGCTTCACACAGCCATTTAATTCTCCTTATGAATTGGGATAAGCTACCACTGTGATAATCTTCTAAACAGGCCCCATTTTTCTCACATTTTGAGCTTTTGGTCGGTTCTACCAGTGTATTTGTCCCCGCTGTTCCAGGTAAAGTGTTGAATGCAATAACCTTCTCGTACACTCAGAATTTTTTTCACTTGGTACCAAGACATAGCCCCCGTATATGCCTTGGCATCCAGTTGTGCTGGAAGTCAAAGAGAAGCACCGGAGTTTACGAAATATTTTACGTAAGTCGGCACTTATGTCATTGACAACGGATGCCAGTACAAGACTCTCAAAGGCCTGGATTACGTTTGCCAATTAACTTTGCTCTCAGAGTCAAGAAGGCGTGTCTCACGGGTCACGTGTATCACGGTTGAGAGGTACCGATTCTGTGGAGAGTTGATCCGGGAAGCCTTCAGTTTATCAGACCCAATATGTTGAAGATGATGTGTTAGTTAATGGCTTCAACAAATTCCTAATGAGGTGGTTGCTTGTGCATCAAATGCTTCATTCGTTGGAGATATCCATCATCAGGTGAAATGAATATTGGCGTCTGCGCTGTAACTTTCTTTCCAAAACGTTCTGTTGAGAGCTTTACTGTGTGGCAGGCTAACATTAGGTTCCTTTCCCACACAATGTTCTCTTTTAATGATAACACCTGAAGTTGTTCCTGTCTCTGGTGATGATGGTAGCTAAGGGGATGAGTTCACTTCTGAATTAGTTGAGAGACAGGGTAGCTTTATAGTGTCTCCTCGACAGTTGACAAGGCTTTTTTCCGGTCAGTCACTGCCAATCACAGTTAAAATTTTAAAATACAATAAGTCAACCAAAGCTCCCGATAAAGTTCCAAAAACACTTGTAGACTCATTCCAAGAGATTGAAGATTAATTTTCAAGAAGTAGTTCAAAAACATACTGCATGCCGGTACAAGCGGGGGTAATAGGTGTGAATAACGTTCATGCAACGCAAGAAACATCACAAACGAGAGATTCAGCCGGGTTCCAGATGAGTCTCTAGAAAAACCAAATTAGTTTGCAAATGAGTGTATTTAGCTAGCTTCGTGCAATTTGGTTCCAAGTAGGACACAAGGTTGACGGAAACTTGAAGACTGCGCCCAAGTGATTAGCCCCAAGAAGGGCAAAACCGGTCGTGGACTGTCGAGGAGTTTTCAGCAACCTTATGAGTAGTGCATTACAAAAAAATATTTTCTCCTTATTGTCACTATCACCATTAATAGCAATGCACCAATAGCGTAAACTGTAGCCTAACTACCATACAATCATTGGAAGCAAGGATATGCTGAAGAGTAAAAGGGAGAAAAACGTATGGTGAAATAAAGCTTGAAGTCCTTAAGGAAAGCAACCAAGGGTGGGGTGCCACCAACTTTGGAGAGTATGCGAATAAACTCATATGGTTATCATGTAAAATTAATGTGCTTCTTTTAGGATTGACTTCGCAAAACCCACCCAAGATGGGTTCAGCACACGACATACAAACGTTAACATGACAGTGGGGCTAGTGAATGACAGCATATATGCGACTAAGACCGCGTTTGCTAACTTGAGACACCTATGGCGTCAAAATGGTTTATCCCTGAATCTGTATCAAGTTAGAGTGCGGGACATTTGGTTGTATGGCCGTGAGACTTGGCCTGTTCGAGCAGTGGAACTGTGACGTCTTCAGGAGTTCGACAATTGTTGTCTCAGAACCATAGCTCGTGTGGTTTGGTGTCGGTGTATCTGTAATGAGACAATGAGAAGGCGAGTTTTCGGTTGTGCAACGGGTACTTTCACTGAAAAATGTATCCAAAAGCTGCGTTGGTTGGGACTTATGTTGCCCGTATCCTTGTTAA
>NW_008751706.1:1442145-1444692 GCF_000715545.1 Opisthorchis viverrini
CCCGAGCACCCCCCCTGCCCCCGGCCCCCAAAAAAAGCCACAGATGTGAAACATAAGTCGCGAAGAGTGTTTACAGATTTCATTGGCATCCCTTATGCTCAGGAATAGTTGGAACGGTCAATCTTTCCTTCAGATCTCAGAAGAGTCTAGATTTTTGGTTGGCGATACGCGTGGCTGTGCTCGAGCACTTCATCTCGTCAGCGTACACCTTACCAGGTTGACATCCTGCTTACTGCTATCAGATTTATCTCTCGTATGTCCACGCGTAAGATAAGCCAGGAACCCTGGTATGGTTGGGGCACCGGCCAAACTGGCTGTGGGGGTTACTTGAGCAGTGTGCAGCTATACGTGAAATGGATGACTAACTCTCTGGGAGGCACATTCAACCACAGCAAGATTCCTACTGCATTATTACTGAGTAATGAATCGTGAATGTCTGGCAGTATTTCCTTTCTGAGTCTACCTCATGTGCGAATGACTTGAGTATAAAAGATGGTGATGTTATTAGGAGAGGAAGCTCATGCAGTACGTTCCAGACAGACGACAAGTGCTTTTTCCCTCGGAGAGGTGCCTACCAGAAACCAGTAAAAGTGCCGTATTCTACCCAACGTCTTGGAATATGCGTACTTCATGAGTCCCCAGCAGGGTGTACCTGTCAATACACGCATCAAAACGAGAATTTGGCCTTTGGGAGGGGGTTCTGAACTATTGGTAAGTCCTTCCAGCAGTTTTTCGAAAGATAAGCGTTTCCGGATGCAAGCATTGTGCTTGAGCAAACTGACCATAATTCCTAAATCACTTCCGACTGCGCACCCTGAAATTCCAGAGGATACTGGGGCGGGATGTGCGGTTGTTAGTGATGCCCTAAGCCACAGGGCGAGAGGACCCTTGCTTGACCGTATACTTGTTAAAAATTGCCCATGTTCGGTTCGTCCGGCAGCGTCTGTGAAGGAGTCTCACAAGCGGGAAGTTGATCAACGTCTCCAAACGACTGCGGCTCTGGAACCACAAATACAAGTTTTCTGTCGTCTTGAGCGCACTGTTGTGGCAACATAGAAGCTCAGATATCTCTGTGATAGCTAGAAATTTGAATGGGCAAGCTAAGCGCCTCCGAGATTGGATTAGTTGGTCGACATGGATTGTACTTGTTACGTACGGACACTGACTACGTATAAACATACCATTAATAAGTTTGCAGCTACAATTTCTGACTAGTCGAAGATCTGACTAGCCTGTCGTTGACGAACTGCGCACAGATGAGCGACACAAATACGTTGTTTTACGTGCTATCACTCTTCATCAACAAAAATAAGCCATTTCGTGTTAGTTAGAAGTTCAATTTGTTCAGTTAACTTCTGACTGAACTCCCTTCAGCTCATTGTGTTTGGTTAGGCCTACTCATAGAGAGAAGTATTCCGAACCCACTCACAGACTCGCTATGCTACTCTGAGACCGAATCATTCCTCGTCAAACTTAGCAGACCGCTGAGTTGCATTCAGCTCAGCAAAGCACGGACTGCTAGCTGCCGGAGCTGGCTTTCGAGAGTTCGGATAACGTAGGTATGTAATTGTGGAAGTTTTTGCAAACATAGTTGCCTGGGGTACGCTAGAGACGATATAACTAGCCAGGCCAGAAAGTACTCGGTGTGCTGCATAGACGACAACGTTCAGCCGACTTGCACAAACTGGTCAAAAGTCACATCTCAACTGAGGAGCGATGGGGTTTCCACTCTGAAAATACAAACCGATATGCGCAAGTTGATTCCATTCCATTCCATCCTAAGGTGGCAAAAAATGCGTCGGTACCAGGTTAATCTTCTCTTGAACTCAAATATCAAGAGGTGGGACGTTTGACTTCATCACTACCCATGCAGAGGGTCAACTTTGGAACATCTGTTATGGTCAGACCGAATTTGTCAACTGCACGTGAAACGAGCCTTGCATGGCTAGCGAGTTCGTTAAAACAGTTGGTAGATCATTCTTTGTTTCGCCAAGTAATGCCACGACACCTCTATATTGGTAGTCTGTAGTGCAGTTAGTTGTGCCTATTTTGATGCCCTGAGGTGCTTCTATTAGGGGTTGTTTCTTTCAACTACATGAAAGTTAAATAACATTGGTAGCAGTCGACATCTCTGTCTCATCCCGGTGCCAAGACCTCCGTAAACCTAAACTCCAGGACTGAATTTTGTTTGAAACAACGTTCGCTAGTCACCAGCGTGCATGATGGATGGAGATCAACATGACTGAAGGTTAAACGAGGCAGGTGGCCGCTGGCGGTTTAAAGCTAAGCCGGTTATTTTCGAAAACTCGAAAACCAGCTCAATCCGTTCGTTCTGTTGGGAAGCGTATGGAAAACACAACCACGATATCAGATTTCATCAAACTTTTTCACGGCTTTGCAAACTTTGTGGGGATAAAGAGCAAAGCAAAGGCATCCCTCCAAGTCAAAACATAGGTAAATGCAGCTAACCGTATAGCTGGGGTACCAGGAACTTCTTTATTTTTCAAGCCTGCAACAACCCACATAATCTACAGTTGACTTAGTGAC
>NW_008751706.1:1445295-1445906 GCF_000715545.1 Opisthorchis viverrini
CTGTTATTTTCCAAAACTCGAAAACCGGCTCAATCCGTTCGTTCTGTTGGGAAGCGTATGAAAAACACAACCACGACATCAGATTTCATCAAACTTTTTCACGGCTTTGCAAACTTTGTGGGGATAAAGAGCAAAGCAAAGGCATCCCTCCAAGTCAAAACATAGGTAAATGCAGCTAACCGTATAGCTGGGGTACCAGGAACTTCTTTATTTCTCAAGCCTACAACAACCCACATAATCTACAGTTGACTTAGTGACCGGCAGTGGATACTGTAGTGTACCGTTATCGATTTTTGTAGATTCCTAGTCAGAAAAATAGGACAGTTCTGTTTATTGTTTATTCCGATTGGTGAGACCATTTGTACCCTCGTCACTTTTACTAACAAGTACTTCTAGAGACCTTGTTTTACCAGAACGCTTTGAATAAGAAAGCCAAGACCAAAATTATCTACACTCGAGGCATTCTCCGTGGGTTGTAAACCAGTTCGACCAATGTGAGGAAAGTTCGTTTCCGATAGAAATTGCAGTCTCAAGTCAGGGAATTCGCAATTCCGGTAGGATGCTGTCACTCGCACCGGTGAAATAGGGAACCACTGTTTTTCGTGATATCC
>NW_008751706.1:1446228-1453960 GCF_000715545.1 Opisthorchis viverrini
GTTGCACAACCGAAAACTCGCCTTCTCACTGTCTCATTACAGATACACCGACACCAACCCACACGAGCTATGGTTCTGAGACAACGATTGTCGAACACCTGAAGACGTCTCAGTTCCGCTGCCCAAACAGATTAAGTCTCACAGCCATACAACAAAACAGCTCGTACTATAGCTTGAAACACACGTTCCTTGAGATTAAGGAATATACTGCTTTGATGCTGCTTTGGGTCAAATTAGCAAATTCAACCCGGTCCTTGCAAATTTATGCATTAACCCCGTCCGTCGCACTAAAGTTGGAACCAATACAACGTCCCAGATACGTAAAACGCCCCGCAACTTCGAGTGCTTTCCCCTGGATTGTAAGTAGCGTGTTCGGTGACTGAATGTCCAGGAGCATGACCTCACCAAAACCAGCTGGCTTCCAAAGTGAGTCAAATTTGTTCTTGTCAGCTAAACTGTCATGCTGTCTGACACTCCAAGCAAGTGACGCTGATACGACTTAAAGGTCGTTGTTTGTCCTCTGAAACGTTGAAGTTTTACCCTCGCTCATACAGAGGTACAACTTTATTTCCATACTTTTCAATTTCTGCTCTGCGATATGACCTACAACGTCCTACCGTTCAAATACACCTTCGGTTTTGCAGATGCTCTGACCATCGTTTGAATACACTTTTGGAGTTTTCAGCAACCTTGTGAGTAGTTTCCTTTATGAAGCTGACCGTCGTTTAAATACACTTTTGGAAGGTTCTACGTTGTGGTAAGCAAGCAAACATCAGAATAGGGTCAGGACTAACAGCTATGAAGCGGGCATCTTATGATGAGAGCCAAGCAAATGATAAGGCAACCAGCATCGAAGATAAAACCTTCCAGCGTACTTCCAGTAGCGCAAAATCACCCTAAAGTGTATACTGGATGAAGTGAAGAAACTTTCAAACCCTGAAAAAATCGATCGGTCTGCTGAAACCCGACATGTTCACAGAAACACCTACCTACCCCCGCCAAGGTCGGTAACCATCAAAAGAATGCACATTGCAAAAGCCTGATCAAGAACTGCATTTTGGTCTTAAATCCACACGTTTCACATCAGCAACAGCACGTGTGCCTTAATAAGCGATTTTTTACCTGGAAAAGTTGACTACATTTCACACTTCTGACGACATTTTCCGAGTAAGTTTGTCTGCCCTGCCTACAAATGAATTCCACTTGAATGAATAACACAACAGGGCTCTCAAGGACACAAAATGATAGACAATAATTCGCGAATATACACTCATTTGTAAACTAATTTGGTTTTTCGATAGACTCACCTGAAACCCAGCTGAATCTCTCGTTTGTGAAGTCCTAAGGCGAATTTCGTGCAATTTGGTTTCAAGTAGAACATAAGGTTGACGGAAACCCGGGGACTGCGCCTACCTGATGAGCCCCAAAAAGGGCGAAACCGGTCATGGGCTGTCGACAGATTTTCAGCAACCTTATGAATAGTACATTACAAAGATAGACAATAATGTTTCCCGTATCTCCTCTTCCTATCAGGACCTACCTATCGGTTTAAATAAGGTGATAATCAAAATGAGCATTCCGTATTGATCTGGTGGTTGAGCTACATATGGAACAACGAAGAACAAACAATCGATTGGGCTGTTGAGTGAGTGATTCTGGAACGCGACCAAGACAAGTTCAAAACTTGTACAAATCGCTTCTGACAGCAGAATGTCAGCTGAAGTGCAAGATTGTAATTGCAACTGCTTCAGCTTCGGCCAAGCTAATCGATATCGACAGCAGTCCGTAGCTTACTTGATTGGTCACGTGATCCATCTCAATGATATGTGACACCATTTAACTTTTGACCTTACACCTTTCATTCCGGCATTATATGTGCTTCCGTAGTCTCTTGTCAAAGTGCCGTATGAAATATATCTGTTATATTCTGCTTTTCAAGAACAATTGTTGTACAAAAAACTCATTTCTGGAAATTTGGGGATAATGCGATTGAATGTGTCTGCCAAGAGGTCATCTTTGTACGGTGGACCCGAATAGAGTGATATCCTCAGAACTCCTATAAATGTTAGTTTAACTGGCTCGAGAGCCGTGTGTTTAGCTATTAGCCCTTGGCAGTATGACGGATGCCTCAATTCAGTCTCAAACTCAGGTGAATCACATCAAGGTGGCTTTCACTAAATCAGCAAAAACAGCGACCTTGTTACAAACATTACAGCTTGTTTCATTGGGCAACTCACAATCCACCGAAGATGGTTTTACTTAAGACCCCTTAAACCAGACCACTCACCAGGTCCTCTTCATTGAGAAGTCGTTGTCTGAGCTCCTGAAGTTGCTGAAATGACTAGTTACACAATAGGATTGCTTTTTCTTGAGCAAACCGCATTGAGTTTTCTGACAGGAGCTTCTGGATATCAGAACTTATTGATGGCTTGCCAGGTCCTTTGTGGATGGATGTTAGTCAAGCGTTTTCCGTACCAACCTAGTCCTACACAGGAAAGTCGCCGGTAAAAGCGACCTGCCCGAGGGACTTGGCCATTGATCTTTTCACTGAGCTTGACACTTGACTGGCAAACGCTCCGTCCTCATTGAGACATCATTATTGCGCTGTTAGTTGTGTATTTCCTCTATCCCCGCTTGCGCTTATATAGTTTACAATGGGTAGCCTTAAGCTACTACTTGACTGACCAATAATATTCGTCTCTCTGGGAGTTCGATTTGTCTGCACGTGACCTAAGTTACGTTGTGGTCTGCATCTCTTGCGCTTTATTGCCCCGTTGTTTCCTGATTGGCCCGCCCGTGATCTGTACTGTGTCGTGGTTCACCTTCTTGTTGTTCGATCGGTCAATAGTGTACTCTCCATTTCAAATGGTAAACCGTCTTCATCCTGAATGGTCTATCCTCAGCTTGCGGTTCATCTTCGTGGGACTGGTTGGCTGGCTGATTTTAATGTGATCCTCTGTGAAGAATCCATCATTTTGTCGCGTTTGGTTTTCGGATTTGGTGGTAGCTGATGAAAGCCGTCAATTCCGGTCAAATTAATTTGTCACCTCAATCTGGACTTCTTTTTGTTCTAGACCCATTGGTTTGTCTCGTTTGATTACTTGTTCGGTTCGAGATTTCCTTTGTCCTCAGGGTTTGGTGGACACGGCAGATCTCACTGGATGTGTTTGATCTCCATGACCATGTCAACTTAGAGTAGCGTTCTTTCTTCGTTCTTGTTTGTCCTAGTATACGGGCTTTGGTGTTCTCGATATTCATGACTAGTGACAGCTGATCGTGCCTTCTTTAGCAGTCTTGTGTCCACTGATCTTGACAGTTTCCTTCCTGTTTGTTCCGCGCAGTGTCTGTCACATATTCCGCATTCCATCATATGAGGTTTTGTCTTCGACAGCGCACTTTGAGGTGTGCTTGTAGATCCGTGGGTCACTCTAGCTCTCTAAAAGGAAGTCTGACAATCAGAATTTTGCAACAATAACCGTACTTCGACCAGACTTACTTGTGGTGATGCTCAGAGAAACGGAAACCACACTCACTAACTGTCATTTTACGTCTTGTCGCACTGGTCGGAAAGTTTATTTTTGCATTGCTGAAATCAGGAGCAACATCTGATCCGCTTCTCCATCTAGGCCCTCTCAAACTGGAAGTAACTGTTTAAAATGCTAACGTCACTTGTGGACATTCGGTTGAGCACTTCTAGCCTCCAGGCCCTGCTTCTCAGTCTGGATTAGAGTTACAGGAATTCGCCCTTCCGCAGTTTGAAACCGCGGCATCCAAACTCGGAGCTGACGAATGACGGTTACAATGAAAGCAGTTTGAGCACAAACCGTTTGATCAACGACTAATTAATGCCTCTATTCACTGATGGAAAAATGGCCCAAGTACAACAGTTTTTCGAGAAGTACACTCATTTGCGAATCAAATTGGTTTTCACGAGAGAATCAACTAATTCTCTCGTTCATGATATTCTACAACTGAATGTCCTGCACATAGGCCGCCTCATGATTCGGTTGGCACGATATTCGAGATATCGCAGTATATTTTCATAAAGGAAACTACTCACAAGGTTGCTGAAAACTCTGCGATAGCCCACGACCGGTTTCGCCTTTCTTGGGGCTCATCAGGTGGGCGCAGTTCTCGAGTTTTCGCCAACCTTATGATCTACTTGAATCCAAATTGCCCTGTTTTCGAGAAACACACTCTGCGCCTACCTGATGAGCCTCAAGAAGAACGAAACCGGTCGTGGGCTGTCGAAGAGTTTTCAGCAACTTTGTGAGTAGTTTCCTTTATGGAAATACATAAGTTTTTGTATTTTGGCTACGTCGGTCATAAGGCAATCAGTTATTTTAGAACCGCAATAAGACCATACATTGTAGACATCAAAGCATATATGTGTTGTAATCACATGCTATGTGTCCATATCTGTTCACGGAACACCAGAATGCCGATAGGATATCTGTACTAACACAATCGGAAGGGGTTCTAGCGCTGATGAAACTATCCAGTAGCATTGGGCTCACAAGAGCGACAACGATTCGACAAAATGAACCGGCCTAGAAGCATATTTAGAGAATGGGGGCTGTGCATATCGATCGCTGGTCATTTGACCTGGAAAGCGTCACGACTAAACTGCCTGACAATATATGCACATTGTCACGAGCAGTAAGCTAGTAGTGCCAACGACAGTATGCTGGGCGCGCGTTCGAATACATTCGTCAATAACTTTGGACAAAACACGTGATTACAGGCACATTTCAAACAAGGTTGCCTTGCGCCTAAAACTGATCAATAACAAACAGATCCACTGAATGATCCAATCAACTGGTAATCAGTTGCTCTAAACGACGAGTCATCAATCTAACAAATAAACACGTTTGATCAAACGCAACCAGTAACTTTGTGCGGACCTTTTGTTTTTCTTCACTACCACATTAACATAGATCAATTGATTTAGAAAAAGTAAGAAATGGTAATGAGAACTTGGCGAGGACCTAGAGAACTCTTTTTGTTTTCTGCGCTGAGCAAATTAAACAACCGGGCAACAAATGTTCTGAATGATTCACGCAACTATCTCGATAACTGGTCAACCGAATTCAAGTAATCCATATAAAGACCGATTTCCACGATGTTAACTGGATGGGTCACACAATGGGTACGATGTTGGTGACTTATCCTGCACAACTAAGTGCGTACTAGTTTCGGACATTAACAGGCAACCTGACAAGTAGTCAGAGAGCTGTGATCGGAGTTCAGTAACATCTACTCATTGGATTTGATCATTTGGAGAGCAATTCAAGATGGACAGAGGTATGGATCGATTGAATAGCACGTGAACACTCACCAGTCATCGTGCTTAAATAACAGCCAGAATCACTTGGTTCAGAGATTAGCGACATTTATTATAACTGAGTCTAAGATGCCAGTAAGAAAGCTGAAAAAAGTTAGAAACAAGATCTTTGGTTGAAAGCATATATATTGGTTGATTTTTTTGAGGAGACCTATCATACAGTCCCAATGAAGATAATGAAGCTATGGCCAACTAAGTCGTTCAGCTGTAGCACCTATGCTTAACTGCCATGCCACCCGAAGGAAGCATGAGGGCTTGGATACTGCCAGGTTGCCCAAGCCTATACAGGGGAAATCCAGGTGCATGGGTCGGGTTCGAACCACGGACCTTCCGGTCAGTAAATTGGCGCTCTCATCACTGAGTGATCTGTCTCCGACCAACGAAATCAATGTTTGTCAGAAAACCCCGTCACTCTCCAGGAAATAGTTCTTTGGACGGATCTTTATGAGGTTATGAAACCACCGTATGATCTATGAGGATCTCGCCTCACTATTCACGTAATTATCGTAGAATGAGGGAAGTGAGGCGTTACGCATATGGGAGTTGAAAGGGAGTGGAGGGGCGGTGACAAAACCCCTCCGCGGGCCGCCGTTCAAGGCCCTTCATTTTCAAGCAACTTCTTACCCTTTTTTCCGTTTTTCTGACGTCCAAGTTAAACTATTCTTAGTCCCATAGTGCGTTTAACGATTTGCGGTACGCAAAAAGGTGCCATAGGGTGGGTTCCTCAGCAACTGCCGTGATGCGTTCGTCAATTATGGTTGGTATGCAGCCCCTAGAAGTCTTCCAAGAGAGTAACCAAATGTGCTTTAGTATCTGCAGACACTTTATGGGCCGGTAATCAAGGCAAAACAGTGCACTAAGACATTCAGTAGATAACGGCAACGGGCATCCGTTACGGTCACTTCAAATGCGTGTAATAACTAATGTGAAGTTGTTGCTTTTAGCATTGCTACACTGGCAACACATACCCATTGCATACCTGTGTTTTCCGGTACCCATCGACCGGTAACTGTTGTTCAAGCAAATATAATCGATGGTCCGAGTTACCTAAGCCTAACTCGTTGGAGAGATTTTTTACTGTTGTCTTCGCTAGCAAAGACATCCAGGATCAAGTGAAACGTGAACAAATTTGTCCGGCCCACTTCCTCACACAGAGGAATACTGTTTAACTGGATTTCAGCGCTATACGAACGCAATCTAGTTAGCATTGGTCACAAAAATATTGATCGGAAATGTTGTCTGCACATTCGTTTACATTGAAACGTGAAGGAATTCTCTGCAACCATTATGAATGGCTTGTGTATCTGAAGTTTACAACTACGACTATCTGAAAGAAACGGGTTGACAAACACGAAATCGATTGACGTTTAGAAACCCACTGGAGTTGATGAAGGTGACTGGAATAATAGGAAATTAAACCAGTTTATCAATCAAAACTTGCGTATTCGTACTTTCATCTAAAGTTTGTTTACCTCTTCTGAGTGACTAAGCTTGGTTACTTTCAATCTCTATTGATTTTGAGAACGTCCATTCATCAGTCATTCACTTTGTCTTTTTTACCGTCTGCTTTAACGTGAGAACTTTTATCTTGGATGAATTCAAACTCAGGTCTACGGAAAAACGTTGTCCAAACTAATGTAATATGGTTACTTCCTGATCTGATATATGTAGTGAGTCATTTTTTCCCGAGTGGTCCAGTTTCCGTTCCTGAACAGGTAGTGTACATTGAACTGTGTCAGTGGATCTCACGCAATGAAATGCACGTAGGCTGGTATGCACATTCAAGTGGTCCAAACGTTCCTGCCGCGTTGCGTTATCTAGCTGTGTATCCAGCTCTACCGCTTCACCAAGTGTGTGCTCTCATGCCTTACCAAGCAGTGTTTTTATTGTTTTAACCTATGGTTCAGTGTACAAAGCAATACAGGTTCCTTGTTTCAGCATTTTCCAAAGTGCCCAACTTTAATTCCACAATAAACGCAAGACAATTAACCAGGCTTCTTCAAAATGACCACAGCGTGCAAATTTCGAATGAAATGAAGTTAAGTGTATAGAAACGCCGGTTAAATTCTCTGTTGAGGTGAGCTATTCGGTTTTGAACACCCCGCATAATTATCGACACGAGCGTTAACTCGTTTGAGGCTTCAATTGTCAGGTTGCCTTTGGTGCACAACACATTTTTAGCGAACTGCCAATGTCTTCCTACTCGTTATTTTCAAACCTCTACTCTAGTATTGTGACGGACTATGATATTGGTAGCCACATTTGGCTCTACAAGCCGTTAAGTTTTGTAACGTCAGCAAAAATGTGCGGTTTGACGATACGACAAAGAAAGTAAGTGGCAACATGGGTTGCACCAATGAGTGCGGTTCAAAAGCTCGTAAAAATGGA
>NW_008751706.1:1454043-1455574 GCF_000715545.1 Opisthorchis viverrini
CAGATCAACGCCGTCCAATGATGATGATGATGATGATGATGATGATCGTCGCTCTCTAGATTGGAGTGCGAGTACGTAGCTTAACCAAAGTTTTCAAGAACCATATCACTATGAACAAGTTTGGTTGGATATACTCACGCACCGAAGGTTTGGTCGTTATCCACCTTACTACATCTGCTTGCGTACAACGGTTTAGCCAGACCGGAGTTAGAAGCCGTATTGTCCAGTTTGACTTCAAGGTCACGGATTTCCAGAATCACTACTATGGAAATAGATATAGAACACGATATGTATTGTTCTTTAAAGTCCCTAGAACTAATGGATCTGGGCAAGCGTGTCCAGACAGTCATATCCAAACCATCAACCCGTTTCTGTTGGCTTTACGATATTTCTGCATTGTCACGTCAACAACCTTACATGTCAGGATGATTAGTATGCAACTAATATAGCTGCAGAGAGCTCGGCGAAAATAAGACCTTGGGGAGTTTTTATACACTCGTGAAAGTGCCACCAACATTGGTGTCGTACACCAAACAGGTAAGCTGAAAAGTTGCCCATCTATTTCTACAAAATAAGACAATCAAAATGGCGTGTATCGGTCTAAGAAGCAGAGTACACGAACTATAACGTTTCCCATCCAATATGAACGGATAAAAGAAGGTCGCATTAAAAAAATACAGCCATTGATACCCGAAAAGTTGCAAATGAAGGGCGACGTCTACGTCGACTGGAAGAAAAGAACTATGAATACCGTTTGACAATGCTAGATAGAATATCGGTCTCGAGCTATGATCGTTGGCTTGTTCGCTGAGCTGGGCAATTTGATTGCAAACGTTTCATCATCAATCGAGGTGACATCATCAGTGCGTTATTGGGGAGCGTAGTAGTGCGTAGCGGTGGGTTGGTGGTTGTGCAATCAAACTGCCTAGTTCACCGAACAAGCCAACGACCACCATCTACGCTACCTGATCTACCAACGTCTTCCTCTGTAGTCTCGAGATATGAACTGTGCGAGGTAGTTGCGCCCGCTGCCACCACGTGATTTTCAAAATTCTCGTGAAGCTGTTGACCGATCGACCCACTCACCTAGCCACACTGACAGCGCTAGGGTATTCAGTCCCATAATCTGACTGTCAGGGTGTGACACAACTCAGCGAAGTCGATGACTACAAAGGCATGTGAAAAACGCAAGATTTGAATTCCATTGGCCTCCTCAATTAGACTCCATTGTGATCCGAGTTCCTTTCGCCTTATCTACAGAAAACGCACGCCAAATTCCTCTCCTTCGAAACCGACCAAGGTACAAAAAATATCCATCAGATTGCTTTTGAAAGCAGTGCACACCATTTCGTCAGTCTGCGTTACGACAGTCTGTTAATTACGACTTTATCGCATCGCTTTTCCTTATCAGAGACTGACTTGGTGCGAGTTATTGGACAAGAACCGGGGAAATTGAAGGGTTACAACCAGATATAATATTATTTCCTTTCAGGCATTTGGTGATTGATGAAACACCGCTGGTTTTCACATA
>NW_008751706.1:1455685-1456386 GCF_000715545.1 Opisthorchis viverrini
ACCTGTGCGCATGTGTGCTGTGTATACTGTGTGGATTCATTAATACCAGTCCGTATATCTGCACATTTCAGAACTGACGTGTGCCGTCCTGTCGAACGTCGAATACCGCTGACTTCCTGACATCCCACGCTACAACAGCCAGATATAATATTATTTCCTTTCAGGAATTTGGTGGTTGACGAAACACCGCTGGTGTTCACATGCACACAATATATCGTTAGGAGGAATTTCTGAGAAATATAAAAGCCTTGATGTTTCGTTTTTCACTCAAAATCTGTTTGACCACATCTCACAAATCCGTTTTCGACTCATGAGGGTGTGGAACAGTAGCAATGACGAGTAGCTACAAATCGTCCTCGTTGAAAAGGTTTGCAACTGAGTACCCAATGAGATGATCACAGCCGGACCACTATACGGAAAATCTATTCAAGTATTGATAATAAATGTTGGTAATTTATAGCAATAGCAAAAAATTTATTCTCCCACAGTACAGTGTTGACTGACCCTCTGGAGACAAATTCACTCAAGAAGCCTATTGATGCAACAAAAAGACATTTGGCAGTGAGTGTTGTGTCATTTATCATCACCATTGTCAGCTGTAAGAACAGTGTACTTGTCGTACAGTGGTTGCAGCTGCCACAGTTTCGTTCACCGATGATTTGGGGAGGTGGGGTAGATAGCCTCGCGTTGGAGGCGGGAGC
>NW_008751706.1:1457067-1496942 GCF_000715545.1 Opisthorchis viverrini
GTTCATCCGCAAGCATGAGGCTAGGGTTCGAGCCCACCCAGTCTTGCAGTAGCATTTTACACTTTGCAGGTGTGAAGCCCATACCAAACCGTGAGGCGGAATCATTTAGATTATTCAATATTGTTTGTGCCAGTAAATGAACTCGTTTTATTGTCAAATAATTCTAATGGCTAAGCGTCGTCTACTTCTTTCTAGCTTTTGTACGAATATTGATGATTGCTTTTTGCGGATTTTTCTGTCCCTTGACTACTCCGTATCTCAAAACTGTCTGTTTATCTGTGTCAAAGTACCGGTCCAGAAATTTGGATGAGTTTTAATCGTGACGCCCATTCGAATGTTGAGCGAACGACAGCAAATAAACTCATCCACTCACCTGCACGCTGAAACTCTTTTTTCAGTAGACTGACTGTGAAACAAGGGTAACTCTTTTCTAGACCAGACCACAGACAGGAAACGTGCCAACTGGTAGCCGCCAACCAGGCGTACGTGAAACCGTACCTATCGATCACACATCCGTGCATTCATCAGGCGTGTTAGGATGAGGCGAAAGGGTTGAAATTGTACAAAACCTGCATAGTCTGCGACAAAACGATAAGCTAGAATGTGGTGTGTACCGGGCAACCAACCCAAAACGCATGCCGGAATGACTGGTGCTAAAATGATCCCATGTAGTCTGGTCCTAATTTCTGGCAATAAAATGTGACATGGCGGCCTGTTCTTATGTTCACTGTCACATTTATCCAACTTAAGAACGATGCACATACAAAATTTTCGGTACTGAGTTTCGCATACTTTCAGATACTGTGGAGCACGTCTACCTGGAAAGTGCTGACTCCGTCTGCTCTAGAGGAAGGGACTAGCATCAGAATGGTGAGTTTTCTGATGACCGTAATACATTTAATCTGAAAGAAGGAAGTGTCTTGTATTTCTCGTGAGAGGTACTCATTTGCAAACTAATTTGGTCTTTTGAGAGACTTACCTGGAACCTAGCTGATACTCTCGTTTGTGGTCTTTCCAGATAACTGATATTCAGCTGAATTCAAGGTGAGTCTTTCGAAAAACCAAATTTATTCGAAACTGAGTGTATTTCGCTAATTTTGTGCGATTTGGGTTCAAGTAGAACGTAAGTTTGGTGGAAACTCGGGGAATGCGCCTACCTGATGAGCCCCAAGGAGGGTGAAACCGGTCCTAGGCTGTCGATGAAATTTCAGCAACCTCATGAGTTTTTGTACTTCTCTCTAGACCGATGCAGTTTCCAAACAGTTTTTAGCTATAACTAGAAATTCCAGATGAGGGATACACAACTGTTCAAAAATTACGCTAGCAGCAGTTTGTTCTGATTAAAAGAAGGCGGAATATCCGTTTCAAATTAAGTTTCCTACAGATGTTAGTTTATGCCAAGCCCTCCAACTGAAAAACCAACGCAAACTGCGTGAATATGTTCTCTGATTTCTTCGAGAACATGGATTCCGTTATCGCAGGGCTATTCGCTTTTGCTAGCCACAGGTTCGTCAATTTACACTCCAGTTAAGGGGGAATCCTTGTTGGAAATTCCGTTATTGCAGGGCTATTCGCCTTTGTTAGCCACAGGTTCGTCAATTTACACTCCAGTTAAGGAGGAATCCTTGTTGGAATAAAAAGGCGCTACATAACTGAGACAGCTCCGCAAGTTGGACACACCTACCAGCAGATCAGTGGCGTTTTACAGATGCCCCAGGCTGTATTGGACCGAAACTACTTGGAATAAATTCACAAGGTACCGCGCCACTTCTTGGCATCATCAAAATCTTGTCGGACTGAAGCTTTAATGCTCTGTTGTTAGTATGATCAATACTTCTTACGAATGGGCGAGGTAAATGGTTGAAATGAACGTAAAGTCACTTAGTTAAGACGGTTGGTGTTCAAAGAGGAGCCATTGCAAATTTGACGCGCCTCCAAAAATCCAATCTGCTGAACTGGTGAGCTGGTTCCAGGAGACGATTTCGGAGTTGACTGTTCTTCGCAAGTGCGGGAATACTGTGGCAACGACCATTCCACCTAATCGGGATTCGATAGGCACGAATCAGTCCGCTTTGGAGTTTCACTAGTGTCCATCAGCCTCTTTGTCTTGGTTACCAGATTGACCACTCACTTTTTGGGCAGAGCAACTTTTGTTTGATTGCTTTCCAACCAAAGTTGGCAGATGTAGATGGGATAAACACTGTGAGGACGAGTTTGTAGAGTGAGAATCTAAGAGAAGATCGCTGACATGGAGATCAGGTCGAATATAAATAAGAATATGAAGATCAAGTAGTTGCTGGGGGTAATGAGTACCTGGAAACTCAGAACACGTTATCATCATTTGAATTGGTCCCAACGATAAACCAGGCAAAAATCCTTCAGTCAACGCGAGCTAACGCTTTCATGAAGTCTAAATAGATTGTAAAAACTTTTCCTCTACCTTCCAGAATGTGCTGAGTTTATCCCCCCAACTTCTTTCAGATTGGCCCTGCGGGAACGTTATTCGCGACAGCCATTTTTCAAAACTTATTCAAGGCCGTCCATGATTCTTCCGGCTACTTTGGTCTGCTTCAATTAAACACCACTGACCGAGGGTAACCAATGCCTGAGTTTGCTCCGGTACGCGGAAGTCCTTCACTCCCATTCTGTTGTAACCGAGTTTTTCAACACACTTGGCTGAGACAAGCAAACCAGATGTGAGGGTCGCATTTCTGCACACATCAGCGCTAAGAAAACTGCTTGGCTCTAACGAAATTCACTTTTTTCCTACAGCCCCTGGGGCATGCTTACCTGAGTAATATGCGTCCCCTGTATATATTAGAAAAGGTTTTTGGTCTGAAAAAGCGAGGATTATTGTCACCCTGTGTTTTCTAGCAAACCAGATGTGAGGGTCGCATTTCTGAACACATCAGCGCTAAGAAAACCCTTTGGCTGCAACGAAATGCACTTCTTTCATATAGCCCCTGGGGCATGCTCACCTGAGTAATATGTGTCATCTGTATATATTAGAAAAGGTTTTGGTCCGAAAAGAGAAAGGTGTTGTCACATTGAGTTTTCTTTTGCGGCTTCCACTGTCAGTTCTTGACTCCTGTTGGTAGCCTGCGGATTATTCTTGCTCGCCGCTTATAGTCAATCAGCTGTAGCACCCTTTCGGTGCCTAGCTGCCATGCCACACGAAAGAGGGACGAGGGATGGGACACTGCCTGGTTGCCCAAGCCTATACAGGGGAAGTCGAGAGGCAGAGCGGGTTGGGTTCGAACCACGGACCTTCTGGTCAGTAAATTCGCACTCTAACCACTTGAGCCATCTCGCCGCTTATAATGACCACAGTTAATAGACCACACGTGGTCGCAATTTTGTAGTGACCAACCAGGAGCCCTGTAAAGTATCCCAATTTCGGGGTTCCTTCTTCCTGTTAACTAGTGTTTGTCTGTGAGGTTGACTGATCTCTTTCCAAAAGCCACAGAAACCAGAGCCTCAGGTGGTTCAACAGAGTTCCGCGCAACTACCGTTAGCTCAGTATATTCTCATGCATTGCTTCTGGTTAGGTCTGTTTGGAGAATCTAGTGTGCAATCGATAAATTTTGTTTGTCGTTTACGTACAGTAAGCAACGTGCGCAGCTAATGCGTGGTTGTTGTCCGACTCACCGAGCAACAGGTTGGAAGAGTTTCATATCCATACAGTTCGACGTCCGGTGAATTATAGATCGTAGGATACCGCAGAAATGACCATTGGTCGTGCTTGACAACCAGGAGTACAGTGGAGTGGACAGTGTCAAATTACGGATGACAAGTTTCTCCCTAAGGGGAGGAAATTGTTAGAAAACACTTCAAAAGATAACTAAAGCTATTTTCATAAAGAAAACTACTCACAGGGTTGCTGAGAACTCTGACAGTCCCCGACCGGTTTCGCCCTTCTTTGGGCTCATCAGGTAGGTGCCAACTAAAGTATCGAAAATCATTATGGGTTGAAAAAGACAGACGTTCGGTGATGGAAACTGAACTGACATTCGGGCAATCGTTAGATTTCATCATATAGTGTGTCCACCTGTAACTCACCGGACTGCAACGTTATGTTTGTATCTACGCTCTTACCGCCACTTCAGAATGGCTACACTACTTGCTGTTCCCATCCAACATATTAAGTTTTCTCCGTAACACTCCATAGGAGACACAGGTGATGATCATAAAGGTTGAAAAATTTTACTCTCAGTAGTGATAACTGTTTTCGTCCGAAATAGCTGTTGCAACAAATAGAAACCGAGAGACAGGAGCATGTGCGTTTGGACGTGCCACTCGTAAGTGAAAGTAAGATAATGTAAGCAAAACGTCTTGGCCTTGCGCGCACCGCCACTCGAGATTGGTCTTGCGTAGTATGTCAGTGCTGCGACAGAAGAACATAGTGCTGAGCAGTAGAACATACGAGCAACACGGAAATAGGGCGGAGGGAAACCAGACATACAACCCCAACAGGGATCAACCATATCAATACGTTATTCTTCTCCCAAATAATGAGACACGTGTCCGACAGCCCATCCCGTTGCTTAAATACATCACGGGAGATTCAGCTGGGTTTCAGGTGAGTCTTACGCAAAACCAAATTTGTTTGCAAACAAGTATATCTCGATAATCTCGTGCAATCTGGGTTCACGTAGA
This sequence comes from Opisthorchis viverrini, assembly GCF_000715545.1. NCBI lineage: Eukaryota > Metazoa > Platyhelminthes > Trematoda > Opisthorchiida > Opisthorchiidae > Opisthorchis > Opisthorchis viverrini. The sequence continues at coordinate 1,461,724 of NW_008751706.1, forward strand.
ACATGAGGTTGACAGGGATCCTATCGGATAATGCTTTAGTGCAAAACGTATTAGACTGCGTGATCAATTTCTTTCCAGAGCTCGCTTAACTTCTTGAATGCATGGCTCGTGACGCAACTGCACGTCAGAACACAAGATCTGAAGTCTTGCGAATATAGCTTTGCGAGGCCGCTGAAGCCAGAGGTCGGGAAAGTAACAAATCAACCTATGGAAAGTTGGCGCCTTGATAAACAATCACACTGGTGTCGGCGGGGTTTGAAATCCGAAAGTAGTATTTGGGTTTTTGCGCTTTTTCCCTGCGACTACGAGCAATCAAACTTAACCCCTGCCGGATAACACAAGTATGTCCTAGTTTCCTTGTACAACCAACAGACAAGTAAAACAGTTTGATACGGCCAGCGCCTCAGAAATATCTCCCATTGGGTCAGTATGAAAGCTGTTTTCTTACATCAAACCAACTCAGCCGTCAAAATGCCCTTGAAAGATTAGAAAACGGTAAAAACAAGCCAGAGTGACCAATATATTCACTGAATAACGTGAATAACCTTGTCACGAAGGTCAAAGTGAAAAATTCGTACTCTTGAGCCTCTTTGTTTCGTTGACCGGCGAATAAATCAGTTTAGAATTTTCTGATAATTCGAGGACAACTCGCTGATTCGGGAAAAGTAGGAGAGACGTGGGACAGTTAGCTGCAGCCATTCCAATCCTGTTTCATTACCAACGCTTGTACTTTTGTAGTTTCAAGTATTCCAGGTGCTGTGGCGACCTTGCTAATTAACGCTTTGTTGGGCGGACAATCCTACAATGAGCGGTTTGTTTCGTGCTCAGTTCTGATCCGACATATGCAATAAATCAACTTCAAGCGTCCAAACAGTTGACCGGAACTACAACAAAATCAGGCGGCGCGTGACATTAGGTGAGCCAGAGAGATTGTACACGACCGTTGCTATTCTGATCATCACCTGATGTACTAAACAGCAAAAGTCGTGCAAAATTGTACGGTCGTCATCGTCCTCGACCGGATGTCGAAACATCACAAACAACTCCGAGAAATTAACGGAGAAGCAAGGCCTCCTAATCACACCAATACTTACAACGGTAGCCAAAATGAAACCTCAATCTTGTAGTTCTTACAGTGGAATTCCAAACTCACTGACGCGACATTGTTCCCAGCAACTCACGGTAGAGAATATCGTCTAAACCAAGCTGTTATTTACGTTCTATTAAGTTGAAGACAGTCGGATTTGTACTATGTCAAGCTGGAACACTGTACACTTTCCGGCTTAGTGACATGGAAACTCGTTAACAAATCGACAGGTCTGGCATCTCTCAGATGAACAGGCGCTTACAATTTTATTTTGGGCAGTGTTTGGCTCAGTGATTAGAGCGCGAATTTACTGACCGGAAGGTTCGTGGTTTGAATCCGACCTCTGCCTCTCGACTTCCCCTGCCTAGGCTTGGGCAACCTGACAGTATCCCAGCCCTCATGCTTCCTTTAGGCAGCATGTCAGCTAGGTACCGAATGGGTGTTACACCTGAAGGATTTTCACTTTCTTATCCGCCGATTGGGTCACTTTGGTAGAAACCATACTAAACAGAGGTACACTGCAGAAAATATCACTGAATGGAGGCCATTAGAATTAATTTTTAGTAGTTGAACAGATATATCAGACTGGAGAATACTTGCCTATCTGGGAAAAGCAGATGAGAGATACTGGTGGAAAATAAAGTGAATCTAGCGCGGATTTTGATCACTTTATCTGTTTGGCGTGTGCTACCTCCACGCACCTATTTAGTAGTATTGCGGTCAGTTGTCGAGTAACGTTGGGACATATTTTGCCGAAAACCGCGAGTAAAATATCTTGACCTATTAGTACCCGCTTAGTACCCGCTCATGGATATTTACGTGCCTAAGACGCGGAATACTTCATTATATAGTGGTTAACGATCCACCGACGTGCATCAAAAAGCTGCCGTAGTTGTACAAACTACTTGTTATTGACTTTGAAAACACGGTTCGATGCGTCTGAGCACGATGTTTGATGAAACTATTGACGTGAACACGTAGTCAACCATTGCATGACGCAGCAAACAAAGCAAACAAGCAGTTACGCAGGTTTGGCATGCCACTGGCTACGAAAATGCCGTCGAGGAGAGTGACACATCTGAGTCTGTATTGAGGTCTAGTAGACAAACACCAGTATAAACTGATACCTTAGTGACGGAGTCACGTACCAAAGTGTCATTGCCTTTTCTGTCACGTGTGTTGAGTCGGTGCTTGACAAGACTGTTGCGCTGTAATGCGAAGCACAGATATTCGGCGGAACTATTATCCTATCTGCAATAGGAGTTATTGAAATCGGATCGCAGTGGAGTCGGTGCATGTGACTTTAGATGCTAATGAGGTGATCACTGTGGCGACTTAGCCAGAATTCGTCACAACGAACGACAAAAATTGCAAACTAACAAAAGATGACGTGATCTAAATGCTCCACCATCTGTCCGACCTTTTAGAGTGTTCCTGATGCCTCCTTCACCAAGAAACTGGCACTCTTAAGCCAGTTCTTACATCGCTGCCTTGCGGTTAGATTTTTGAGTCGAAGGCTTTGTTTAAGGACCCTAGTCGTACTTCTGTCTAGGTTGGGGCTATGATAATATTCCGGCCTACAGACAACTACAACTTACATGATAACAAATTGGTCTTCCCGTGGTGCCATCAGCCAAATAGCCTTGCTTGCTGTATTCAGCAGGGCGTATCAAAGAAAACAAGCCATTAGTGATGAGTCCTTTATTCTTCTTTCACATATTTGTTCCTCTTTGTTTCCTGACCGCGTTGCCAACACCAACTCAGTAGGCCATTTCTTCAGGCTGACAGACCACCCATTGCCCTTAGCTGTGAATTCTACAGTCAACTCGGCTGCCACGACCGTGGAGACTTGGTTACTACTCTTCAAACCCCGAAACTCACTTCTTCTGGCACCTTTTGGCGTTCTGAGAGACCCCGAACAACATACGCTGGACTCGCTCAATACAACGATACAGTTGTTCGACTAACAATTAGTCGGTTTTATCTAGGCGCCTATTATGTACTTATGGTGATCAAGAAGCGAGCGCCTCTGCAGAAGTTGGCACGCATCCGCTACCGAGCTGTGTATGTTTGAATGGTATGTCGTTCGGGGGTTGACATCGTTTAACATTGTCTGTGAGAGCATCCCGTGAACACGCCGATAATCGCTACCTTTTCATCGTATCTGTCTATGCCCCAATAAGCTCGCCGAGTTCACCGAGGTCGGCGAACAATGGTCACGTGATCAACCACCAGTAAACGCACCCTACCTACGAGTATTTCGACACCCTGACAGCACAAGCCATCCAGCAAACACGGGATGATGATAGTCAGCAACGGTTGTCTCCCGATTGGCAGGAGACACACTAACAAAATATCCTCGTAAGTTGTAGCGCAACACATTCCATCTGGCACCACTTCCGTTCCATCTCCATCAAACTAGAAGTGTCATTGGATTCGAAGGAATGGAATTCGCGTCATTCTAATCTTTGGACAAGAGGTTCAGCGAAAGATTATGCCCACGAGCCAAGCCCGACTAAATTTTTATGCTCCCTTGAACTGCAGGAAAATAATGCATGTCGACGAGAACAGAGAGATCGTCACTTGTACGGTAACTAAACTTCTCCGTTTCTTTTTAATGGTTAAAACAATTCTAGATACGTCCAAACATGCATTTTGAGCCGACTGACAGGTGATTGCTGTTGTTCAAATTGCTACCTGACAACAAACTAGGAAACATTAGTTTCCCGAGCCACTCTTCCGGGACCAACATTTACTCCACAGACCAGTTTTCAATAACATGAGCCGCAGAGATGTGCTTCGCCTACCAACGCTATTGCCAACCTCCGGCACATGTGGCACCGGCGTGACATCAAGTTGTCTGTCAGGGGTGGAGTATACACGGCAGCAGTGTGATCAATACTGCCTAACGGATCGGAAACGTGACCCCTACACGCAGAGAAAGCACCAAAGTTGTCGGTGTCTCTGACGCATTGGATCGCACTGCTAATACACGCCAGAGGGTTTTAGAGAAAGGGAACTGTCGCACGACAGACGAATAGCTCTCTTCACGGGTTACGATATGTACTCCGTGTGCCAGTGGACCATCTGCCTGACAAGGCTCTTTTCACTCAGTGTGCTGAGTGGAAGCGACAGAGAAGCGGACAGTCTGTGAGCTGGTAGTGAAGTATGAAAACACTAACCAATACATTTCGTCAGATAGATAACTATCGCCTCCCCAGATGGGTTCCCCGGGACACAGCTCACCAATGACTCTGGTACAGTCAGGCAGTCACTGGTACTCCTACAGAAAAGCTATCGTCTTCAAAGCGTAGCTACCTGATTTCCAGAAAGAACCGATCATTTCACCATCTCCATTGCCTGGTTCTTTGTCCCACGCCTCATCATGCGTCAGATATCAATAAGTTGTCAAGTCGAACGCTGGAAACCGAATCACACCCACTAATTATGTTAATGTGGATAAAGCCTTATTTCTACATTAATCGCTCTAGCCGTACTCTACTGGATTTTGATCGGGCTGTCAGCCGAGTTACTTGTTGCTCGCAAAAGATAACTCCCGAAACAATACCAATCAACACTCGCAGAAGTGAACTCCAGCCGTGCAAATTACACTGCATCCAACGGCAATTCTTTCAGCTGTAGCACCCTTTCGGTGCCTAGCTGCCGTGCCACCCGAAGGAAGCACGAGGACTGGGATACTGCCAGGTCGCCCAAGCCTAAACAGGGGAAGTCAAGTGGCCGAGGCAGGGTTCGAATCACGAACCTTCTAGTCAATAAATTCGCGCCCTAACCACTTTAACCATCTCGCCCCCAAACTGAGGGTGTTTTGAATGCTTCTCATGCCAAACACGTGAACACCTCACATGTTCAAACAAGATGCAATTTAAAAAATTAATTTCTGACAACTCTGAACTATGATATTTTAATCTACTTAAAGCCAAATAAATCTACTGTGTGAAAATGCCCCCGCTCCAGAAAGTTCAAAAACTCCTGCTCTACCGTCTCGTTTTCCACGGTGAATAGCAATACCGCGGAAATTAAACAAGATGCACAATTCGATTTCTCACCGATGCTTGACATCTATTCGGGATAAGACATATAAAAACCCGTTCAGCTATAGCACCCTTTCGGTGGCTAGCTGCCGCGCCACCCGAAAGTTGCACAAGGGCTGGGGTAGTATCAGGTTTCCCAAGCCTAGACAGGGGAAGTTGAGAGGCAGAGGTCGGGTTCGAACCACGGACATTCCGGTCAGTAAATCGGCGCTCTAACCTTTTGGGACATCTCGCCCCATATAGTTCCACTTTGTTCTCCACCCAAAGCCAACCACGTACACAAATTCCACGAAGCATCGTTGGTTGGTCGAAGGGGCACTGGACTGAGATCAGGGTCTCATGATTTTATTGATTGCCTACGTTACATTCTAACTATGAATAAACGATAGTACTGCTACCCCTCCTCTTAATCCGTTCCATCCTATTCGCCTTTAATATATCGCGGCAGGCAAGACTGGACGAAATAAATTCGTCCCGTAACCATATCGGTTCGACTGCCTTCGTCAAACTAATCCAGGGATAAAAGTCAGATGTCAAAGCACAAATCTTGAATAGCAAACATCCCACTAGGTTTTTGACGTTATGGAAGACGACCTTGACGGGAAACCACAGTTTGAACGCACGCATGTTTTCACAAGCGCCAACTGAACCACGGCAGGTTACGCACCACGCTTGCACACATCACATGTCAAGGCCTGGATTGTGGCGCGACTGCAGGCTACTTTGCAACCGAGTGTGCTATGAAATCATTCGGTGAAGACGCTCTCGCTCTATGAGTATTCACAAGCACCTTGTGACACAGAATGAACGACAAAGTTGAGAACAATTGAGGGTAAAATAGGACGCTGATCACCACGTAGCCACAGTTGGACAAAACCTAACCTGGCTTAAGTGTGGCGAACTGTCTTCATTGATCAACGGTCACCAGGTCAACAACAAACGGAGGTCAAAGCCTCTACAGTGTTCTACATCCGTATGATTGGCGAGTTCAAAAGCGTTCTGTAGGGATTCCATCCTAGGAAATCTATCCCACGAAGTGCACTCAAAGGCAGTGGTCCGTTTCAGTAACCAAAGGAAAGCAAGCAAACGCAAACCTCCAGAAATTTGAGTACGCATTCCCAGTCTTAAAGTAAAAAAAATTGATCCCAGCTTTGGGATAACAAACAAATCTAAGGTCCTGTTCATCGGGATCACATGGCTTCTAGTCCTGTCGTTTGACTGTGATGCGGTCGAATGTAGAACCATGTAGAGAGTTTATCCTGTAGCAGCGGACAACAAACAGAAACCAAGAGACAGTGCTCAATAACGATCACATCGGGGTAACCTATAAAACGAGGTCCAAATACAACAAGGACATTCGGGGTCTGGTTACCGAAACCAACACTATCCGACCAGGTACTGCATTCGCATAGTTCATCGTTCAACTGTAGCACCCTTTCGGTGCCTAGCTGCCATGCCACCCGAAGGTTGCACGAGGGCTGAGATACTGCCAGGTTGCCCAAGCATAGACAGGGAAGTTGAGAGGCAGAGGTCGGGTTCGAACCACGGACCTTCCGGTCAGTAAATTCACGCTCTAAACACTTGGACCATCTCGCCCATCTCGTACTCGCTTCGGCGGTACATGTACTAAAAATTTGCACAGTTATCGTTTGGGGTTTCGACATCTACCTAGCAATCACTCTGGTATGCTGCCGGACGCTTGTGAACAACGAGCGTGCACCCTGACGACAGGGTGCAGTGAGCATGAGAAATGCTCGTGCAGCACTACTTTTATTGATCGGATTCGATAGTAGTGAGTGACAACCACAACCATGATTGAAAAATTACGTCAGGACTCATGGACCTGTAGTGCAGCACTCCAGGCGACAAAACCAAACGAAAAGCGGGTCCAATCGGCTGACCAGCTAGGCAGCTGAGCATTGTGTTATGCCTTCATCGCCGGACCGCTATTACACTGAGAACAGAAAAATACAACGAGGTAGGCCACTTCAGAAACCGTTACACGACATCTGATCTCCTCGCGAAGACCAGATTTGCTGGAAACACTTTCGTAGTATACAGTCCAGCACCCAGACCGTTAAGAGACCAGCCTGAATGGTACCAGTTGTCGGTGGGAACGCAAATAGGCTGGAGGTAAATGAATGCATTTTCAAACAGCAGCTCAAGGCGGAAATTCAGGGAATCAATTGGGAAAGTCAACATAAGTTTAGTGGGCAAGTGGTGGTCTCACAGACAATAATTGCACAGAACGTAACTCTCCGGAGTGTTTGGAAGGAAAAAAGAGTTTACAATGACCTCGGAGATCGAAACGATAGCATAGGAATGGGATACCAGTACACGGACCACAGCGGAAAGCAAAACGATATCGAGAGGCGCTCATCACAAAACAATTGCGGCAATTGATGATACAATAATCAGGAAAAAAACACAGGAGAGCGTGCGCCTTTGTTTTCACTGTGACGTGGCCCGCATGTGAACAAAGAAAACACACGGGTCGGGAAACATAAAACGCTCCGCAGAACTAATGGAGTTTAATATTGGCAGTGGCAACAGAAAAGCATGAGATTTATTGATACTTTGGTCAGGTGATAGAACAGACAGATGGAGGAACAAGCAAGCGCATAGGCAGACACACACACACACATACACACGTTCCGTAACAAAATTTCACAAGAATCGTAATAAAGTTAGAAACGGATGGAAATTCGTCAAGTCATTCGTTCACTCGTTCTTCCCATGCATGGCTCCTGCTGCCAGGTGCATTGCTATAAAAATGACATCGAACAATGGTTAGTTTTTGTCACTGAGAGAAACAAAATGCAATGACAGAAGGATCTTTGACGCACGTGCACAGTACGTTACACAAAAGCATACCTTTGGCAAGCGGAACTTAGAGAATCTACTGTCTGGCTACTGATAAAATGCGAATGAGGAGGTGAGGAAGAAGGAACGAAAGTGGAAGATTCGTGGGAGACACTGTTCCAGAGTCAACCGTTACTGACTCCTATCAACCCCGGCTAACTTAAAGGAAAAAAATTAGGGTGTCAGCAGTCGACCGGTGGTCACCATCGGCACAGAACGATAAAGCAGCGGTGACACCGGACGAAAATTCGAACGGTGAACCGAAGAAGTCCACTATATTTGATAAAGGAACGGTGTGAAGCTTTTACAATCTATTCCGATACCCATGCAGACTAGTTACGTCATACGAACGCATATTACTCTGTACAACTCAATCGAATTAATGTGTCTGCGTATGTATCAGGTAGACAGATTAGCCTAAAAACCAAACCGGTCATGTCCGATCTCGTATAACATCCGTGCAGGTGATACTCTCTACTTCGACGTCCCGAAAACTGATTTAACCATCCAGAGCATGCATCATCGTAGTGGAAACAAGCATTTCCACGAAGATCCCCCAATGATTATTCTCCACCTCCGTGGGATGCCCGGCAAACTGCGGACACGGATTCCAGCGTGTGGAGGCATTGGGATGTAACAACAAGTAACACAAGTCGAAAAAACTACGTCTACCCGCTATTTGATCCTGGTATCAAAAATAGGTCTGCTAGAATTCCCATAACTTGTGTCTGCAGAAAGTAGGCCCTATACATAATTACTACGTCTGGAAGTTTTGCACGCTAGTCTACAGTACAGTTCCAAGACGGCTTAGGCAGGTACGGGTTCAGAGGAGTCTATGGACAGACAACACTGCTGGTGAGTGTTCCTGTGAGATGGCCGAATGGGCTAACAAGAAAAGAAAACCTTTTTGTGAAGAACATCGGCTATGTTAAACCAGGACACTGAAGTTGACTGCTATTTCCAATAAGAATCCAAACTATTGTAAACTCGACATTGCAGGTTCTCTGAATTACGATAGCACCCGTTAGCTGTGGAATGGTGCGCAACAAGTCGACATCACAAAAGTACGTATTGCGACACGCGCAAAATGGCTTTGTCTAGACATACGAAGCAGACGTTTTCCGGTTTCGAACTGAACCAGATGACCGTCGACATACAAACGAAAAGCCAGACTCGGATAGATCGACGCCAAACTACCCGTTGCTACTGGCCTAGTTTCAAAACGCAGGTGTGCGCGCCGGAACCCTTACATGTCGCCCGGCCCATTGCAGTTCAAGAATTGACACTCCTTGGCTTGACATTTGCTAGGATGTACGAGGACAGGGACTAAGACTGAGAGGCTGAGACCGTTTCAAGTTAAACTGAGCGGTAGTTAAGTCAGCGGTAGAGGGACCGTACGCATCACACAAGCTACCGTGCTCTGATTCATCCAGGATAGTTGACTCAAGGTCAAAGATACGAGGTATTCGCAAGGCGCACAATGAGCATAGTGACAAGATATCAACTTGGAGGATTTATTCATCGGCGTCTAAGCGACTGATCCCTAGCTGATAGGTGATCCTAAAGCGAAGGGCACTTTTAAAAATGTTTCAAAGGTAGCGATTCATTGTATACTTCTAGTGAACCTGATGAACGAACTAAGCGAACTGTTACTCGTGGCTGCTCCCACCAAGCTTTGCCCTGTTGCCGTCTGAAAAACTTCCAAAATAGAAGCAGCGTATTGTTTCATGAATAGGTAGGGTTTGGGGGGGGGCCCAGGTCTATCGTCTTGCCCGAGAAATACATGTTGGTTGTCGCCACGTCTGTCCTAAAGAAACCTCAACCACCTATTTGTGTGAGTTCCGGAATAAAAAGGAATTTCAGGTGGTCCCCTGTTTGTGGTCCGACACACGGAGAGTGCGGAAATTCTGAGCTACGTGCTGATAAGTATGGTCTAGTGCCCTGACACAACATAACTGAAGGGACACCTTCGTTTAATCATGAGTGATCCTTGAACTAGAACAGCTTCAATAAATTTAGGTATCGAACAGCACGAACGCCCAAATATTTAAGACCAACAGCCACCTGGTTGACCAAACTAACCCTAGCTATCAATATTCAGACATAGTCGGTAATCCAGCTGGTAAACAAAAACCAATGCTCCAGTTCAGGTGTGCGATGAGCCTTCGAACCTGGATTTACGTAGCGGGGTATGCCAGAGATACTTCGGATCTACAGCCCTTCTCAACTGAGCTACCAGACCACACCTTGAGAAACAGCCAAAGCAAGAGCTTGTGCCACAAAAGTGAATTGGGCATGTAAAATACAGACATGAGGTCGTTTTACTACATGCTCATTCCGAAGACTTGGATGCAGCGCTAAATCGAATCTCAAATGAGCCAGCACGAACTTATCTCTTTTCGGACCGATAACCGCGCTTTATGGCAGGTCTATTGAACGTCCCCTTACAAAAATACCGAGAATTTGTTTTTTAAGCTTTCAAACAAAGCTAGCAGCTTTTCGTTGGTTGTTCCGACTCAACGTTAGGTCCAACGGAGAGCTTTATGAGCATATGATGTTCCTGCATGCATTAATAATGCGTCAGTGGCTCGCCTAAAACTGATCGGCATATGCCAGCAACCGTTATGCTCCCACGGGAGCTAGTCGATTATGCCAGTTTAATGGCCAATGCATCGCACTTCTCAATAACTGGAGAAAACGTGCTGAATCAATGGCACGGGATAGAAGTTCTTTCAAAGTGATGCAGAATTTCTCTCCGACTCTGCCTAACTCGGATGAGACAATAATAAATTCGTACAGCTGGAGCACCCTTTCTGTACCTAGCTGCCATGCCACACGGAGGAGGCACGAGGGCTGGGATACTGCCAGCTTGCTCAAGCCTAGACAGAGGAAGTGGAGAGGCAGAGGTCGGGTTCGAACCACGGACCTTCTGGTCAGTAAATTTGCGCCCTGACCACTTGGTCCATCTCGAAGGGGAGGAAGACAAAAGACCTAGTTTGTATATTCTGCTTCTTAAGAGCAGCAAACTGGTTGTTAAAACGGTCCTACAGGACGAAATAAAATTGTTTTATTTCGACCAGATAAGTTCCTGGATATCAGCGAACGATTGCAACAACACAAAACAAACCGAGCAGTTACCACTTTAAACAAGCTTCGGCAAGAAGGGGACGTCAACCGACATCACATGGTCCCGGTATATTACCATATTTCACGCCCTCATCTGCAACCACGGCACTCGGGAAATTTTGTATTCCTCAAAGCTCCGTATCCATGTAAGGTGAACATGAACATTCGGTTCTAACAAACAGCACTAAAACATGAATGCAGAATCGAGTCATCTTGCAAACCAAGCACCCGGTACTGTTGTGACTTCCCTGATGGTAGAAAAATCCGGTTGTCCTCGACCACGATTACCATCACCACTGACAGCAATATGCCAGTGATATATAGCGGTGATCACCTGTTCTGGACCATCACTGATGTATGAATAAGCTTAGACTGATGTCCAACAGTCCGTAGTCACAGTACTTACAACAGAATACTTTCGTAGGCGCACACACTGCATGAGTATAGGTACATTTATAAAGAAAAGATAAACTGAGCGACGCCTGTTTCATCATTTAAGTTGGCAGCATCAACGTCAACAGGATCCATCTAGTCATCACCATCACGAGCGACAACATGAGATGAGTTCAACGCTAATACTTCGTTGCGGTATAATCATAATTTATTTGAAGGCCTAATTAAGGAGGAAAGAAAAATGGACGGAAAGCGACTTAGTACTAGTCTGGCACAAAAATTCAGAGATGCATAAACCTCTAAAGACTCATCCAGTCAATATGAATGGAAACTGACGTCATCCACGTGGCCATTAGTGGCCATAGTTTCCAGCGTCTCCAGCCAAATGCAGTGTGGACTATGTGACCCATATGCTACAAGACCAGTCGCACCGACAACATCCAGCTAACAATCCATCACCAATTTCATTCCCCTCTGCCAGGTCAAATGTTGACCGTCTCTCTGATTCCGCCATTCTGAACTGGGCATGGAAAACTACTCTATTCGGCAAATGATGGTTCAGCATGCAAAATGCATAGCCTAACGACGCAGCTTCCGATGCTGGACACACTCATTGATGGAAGTCCCGCAGCACGACCGAATACTAGCATTCTAACTGCCTAATTACGGATTCGCCGACATAAAACCACATCAGCTACGGTTCTGAGACAACGGTTGTTCAAGACCTGAAGACGTCTCACTTCCACTGATCGAACACGTCAGGTGTCACAGTCACAAAACAAAAACAGCCTGATAAACGCGCAAATTGAGATTCAGGGATATACCGCTTCGGCGCCATACCTGCCTCAACTTCGCGTAGGCGATATGAGCCCTGCGGATTCGTGCATGGACCTCATCTGCCACGCTACAATCGGAGGTAATCCAACTTTCAAGATATGTAAATCGCTCCACAACTTAAAGCGCCTCTCCCTGGCGTGTTCAGTGACTGCATGTCTAAAAGCGAAACCTCACTTTGCGGGCGCAAGGTACATGCCAAAAGACTTAAGTCAGTTCATCCAAAAACACCTGCCGCTTTCTTCGCAGGAGAGAACGATGTCATCTGTGCATTCCGGATCGACAATGTATTGTTCAGCAGCTATTTGAATACCAGGCTTAGAACTTACCCAGCGTTTGACAGATTATCTCATTGACAATGAAACTAAATAGGAATGGAGAAAGTGAGCACCCCTAATAGACCGCTTCGTTTACGGAGGCTTTTGGAGAGCTCTCCGTATACTTTCACAAGCCCAGAAGTGTGGGAATACAAAGAACTTAGTATATTCATCCGGGTCATTTTTGATAAACAAGTGTGTCAAGGCGAACAGACAGGTTAACTGAGTCGAATGTGCCTTGGAAATGGTGGGTCGTTTGTACGTATGGCGTTGTTTTGGCACCTGACTAGCGGGAAGGTTTGATCAACGCAACCCCTACCAGACCGGAATCCTGCTTGCTGCTCTCGACTCGGTGTTCCACAAGTCACTATAAGGCGACGAAACACAAGTGAAGCCAACAGTTTCGTTACGACCAGCGTCAAGCTGATCAAATGCGGTTGCTCCTCTCAATACGAGCATCTTTTTTTCAAATTGGCACCACCGCCTTTACTTGTGTGGGTCAGTCTCCTTTTCTAGAATGCAGACAAGCGCTGAATGAGGACTTCACCCCATCTTTGAACAATGCGAGTGGGAAATCATCTGGACCAGGATCTCTGTGGTGCTTGAGAGAACATACAGTCATAAACCTTCGAGGGCGAAGGGGATCCCACATTCACCATCCAGAGTTTTACGACATCTGTAGGCTCCAGATGGCTGACACGATGACAGCCACTATAACTGTTGTTTAAAATACTCAGCCCACCGGTCGAGGCGTTCCTCTTTATTCGATATGGTCACTCAAACGACCTTGACTATTTTGGAAGTTAGTACTCCATAAAAATAGCCTGCGGTCAACACATAGCTGAAGCAGTCGTTCGTCACTGTCTGAACCTACCGAGTTCAATCCATGTCGACCACCTAATCCAGTCTCAGATACGCCAAGCCTGTCCACTTGTGCATTCAGATCTCTGGCAACTACGACATCGGAGCTTTTAGCTCATTGGAACAGTGCATTCAAAGCGTCATAAAACTTGTTTTTGATGGTGTCAGAGTTACAGTCGGTTGGAGTGTAAGCAGGCACGACAGACAGGCGGCGATCGAGTTCCCGCTTGTGAAACTCCCTAATAGATTTCGCCAGACGAACTGCAAAGAGGCGACCATCAACGGGTATATACAGGCGAACAAGAGTCATTCCGCTCTGTGAGGATGATAGTCCCTGCACATCCTGCTGCAGCGGTCTCCGGACCGACAGAGGTGCACAGCAGGAAGCGATTAGAGAATGAGGTAGTTAGCTCAACCAATGTGCCTGCATCCCGAATTCTCGTTTCTGATACACAGCACACACCACTGTCAAGCGAATCCAGTGAGTGAGCAATGCCTGCATCCCGAATCTCGTTTCTGATACACAGCACACACCACTGTCAAGCGAATCCAGTGAGTGAGCAAGATCAGCTTGTTTTCCTGCTTGCTTCAAGGTGTGAACATTAAAAGCAGCCGGAGAGACTGGGTATCGAGGCAGGATGTCAGCGCCGGATGGTGTAATGTCGGTTGCAAACCTGATGCGGAACGAACGGAGTCAACATCAGGTCTACAAGGAGAAAGTCTGTAATGTGCTGGTGGAAGAGATGGAGGAAAAAGTATGTGAAACAGAAAGAAGGTAGGCTCAGCAGTGACCTGTTTGCGCTTACCCATCCTGCTGTGTACAGCAAGGTAGAAAAAGGAGTCGGTCAGTTATAGCACCCTTTTCGTGTCTAGCTGCCATGCGATCCGAAGGAAGCACAAGAGCTGGGATACTGCCAAGTTGCCCAAGCTTAGACAGGGCAAGTAAGGCGATCCACCTGATGACATCGGGCAACGATGTGACACGAGACTATTTGTATGTGTGTAATTCACGGGCACCCAAACCCAGATAGGAGGACGATTGAGGGCCCTTCGCTCAAAAGCCTGACGGCAAGGCAACGGTGTTTGGCGTGGAGTGCAGGTGCATTACCACCTTTACAGAACACGTCACCACACATGTTCCCGCTTGAAGGCCCAGGAGACTGTTCGTCAAACCTGACCATTGACAAGCATGGCACGGGAAACTCTGCAAGCGTTGCACGGACAATCCCCTCCAGTAAAGCCCAGTGGGCCGCGGGGTCACACAAACCCTCATATCACGGTAAGGTCTAATCCGCTAGTAGTAACCTGCAGTCAGCGTCAGCATGGACAGCAACATCAGTGGTGGGTTCCACTAAAACTCATAAAAAGCATTAGAGGACAGGAAACTAACTGCAGCCTTCCACGAGCAAGTTTGAGGCGCCCAGTCTCCTGAGTTTCATTCATTCTGGATATGAACTAAGAATTAAAACACTGTCTGTACCGATTAACAGTTGAATCTCGTAACGCCTAAGCCCAAGCAAAGAGACCGTCACTTAAACCCAACCGTGGAAGACGAGCAGCGAAAACGGCGCCGAAATTTAGCACCACCATCGACAGCGCAAAGCCAGTATTCAACTCCGATGCTTCACCGTTCTGCGAATTTGGCGTAATTCTATAAATATCCTTCTTCTAAACCACAAGGGGTCTGATAAGCAGTCTGCGTTATTCCGGAAACAACAGTCATCTTACTAGAAATCCGGGGAGCATTGAATTCTAATGCGGCATAATGGAACAAATCGTTCAGCTGTAACACCCTTTGGGTACCCAATGGGCATGTCATTAGAAAAATGCACGAGGACTAGAATACTGCCAGGTTGCCCAAATCTAGATGGGAGAAGTTGAGAGGCAGAGGTCGGTTTGAACCAAGGACCGCCCGGTCAGTGAATTCGTACTCTAACTACTGAGCACAATGGGTATAGTACGAACACCGCCCTGATGATTTATGTCCTGCGCAACAGCTCCTACGAGAGCGAAAGGGTCGAAGATCCTGACACAACATGCATCCACAAGGATGACGTAAATCTCATTGCTCAAAAGCACAACCGCCGACCCTGTACAACGCGGAAGCATTGATATTACATGGCCTACACATTCCGGTTCAAGAAGCAAGCAATCGATCAATCTCCAAGGATGAATGGAGTTGAATTTGTGCCGACATCATGGCCTTCGATTGGGGATCAACTATACAGCCAATCGAGAATAAGGTTTCGAGTGGCGTGCGCCGTTTTCGATGGGAAGACGCCGCCATATCGAAGGATCCATCAGAGTTATTACAACGACCGAGTCCAAAGGATTCCAGAAAGCGGGGACTACATCGAGTACTTAGGATCGGTTGCTGTGGGTCCATTATATTCACGCGTAAAAATGGCATCCTTATAGGATCACCCACAAAAGGCCCAATATAATTATAGGGCTGGCCAAGAGCAACCGCTTTATATGAGTTCTTCAAATGACGTGCTGAAACCGACAGTACGTTGAGGCATGCCGTCCCCGTGCAACCGATCATTGTACCACACTTCTCGCGCAAACCACATTAGCAGCGCCATTCAGCCGTGAACCTCGAGACTTGACCACGTTCATGAACACAAAGGGAATTCTGAGCAAATGTGACAAACTGAAAGGCCTGGGAACCTTGTCCTTTTTACCTACCACATGGACAGGATCGTGGCTGACGAGCGAATTAGGTAGCTCATCGACCATCATTAAAGAATAAAGTGCATTCCAATGGGACTACATGGGAAAGGCAGAGGCATGTCGCCCTGGTGGAATGAACAATTCAGTATACGCGTGTAGTGCAAGGCGAAGAAGTCCAACGAGGGTTGGCACACAAAAGCGACATCAACCGAACAAGGGGTCTCTAACAGACCCTAAGCGAGTATATCAGGGGGATATAGGCACCTTGTCCCGGGAGACGTTACATCGACCGGGGCAACAACCTCAAACAATATTATGAAGCCTGTACCTAAATTAACAATTTGGTCAAGTGACCTCATCTAACCCATATTCTGCCCAAAACTCCAGCCGGGTTCTATAGTTGGGGCGATTACGAGTTCGTTTACATTTACTTCGACCACGCTTCTTCAACCTTTCATTTAAATCTCGTGACGCTACCTTTACAATGCACTACTACGATGCGAAATGTCTTGAGGAAAGGTACAAGCCCCTTTGTTTGAAAATACGCACACCAAGGGCACAATAAACAGCTCGCGAAGGACCATTTACATCTCCCTGTATATGGTACGTTCATTACAGCTGGCCGACCTGACAAGTGCCAAACCCTTGAGGACGATACAACCGCACAGAGGATAAGAGGATCAAACATATAAAAACTACTAAACGCCTAGAATTCGAGAAACTAGCAGCGAAATCCGAGTCAACTGCCAAACCTTTGTTCACCTGTGTGCGTCACTCACTCGGGTTAACCACGGCGACTGATGACGTGCTTCAAGTATGAAATACGATGCAGCTGAGACTAGGTTTCCAGATATGTTGACAACTAAGACGTCGGGTCAGGAATCAAGTCATACGAAGAAGACCAGAATAATATATCACTGTTCAGCTGTAGCACCCTTTTGATACTTAGTTGTTAAACCATCGCACGAAGGCTGATATTGCCAGATTGCGCAAGCCTAGACAAATGCAATCGCGATGGGAAGGTTAGGTTCGAACCATGAGTCTTCCGGTCACTAAATTCGCATCTTAACCACTGTGCTGTCCCGTGCTCGGGACAGTGTGTGAAACCTACTACCGGTAAACTCAGCTGCGCTGGTCATTACCGTCCCCATAGATAGGGACACCGAGACGGACCACATCAATGGTTGGACAGTTTCAGACATGGCCCAGTCGCGTCCTCAATGGTCCTAACCTCACTTAAAACTCCACTCAGAGACTTGTATTTTATATATCAGCTCTCGCCTCCAATGCGCAGATACATACCCTGCCTCCCCAAATCGTCGGTGGACGAAATTGTGGCAGCCACAACCACTTATTGGCAAGTACGCGGTTCTTACAGCTGATAGTGATGATGTGCCATAAGTGAAGACCTCCCTTTTACAGAGACTGAAACGGTAGGCTGACTGGTCAAGTACTGTCAACTACGTGTGAACGCGGAGATGAGGCAGCCCTCGAACAAGTTGACTCTCGTAGCATCCAAAACTACATGGAATAATAGAAGTTTTTGTCCTTGCAATCGGTTGCACGTAAACAAGACCGCACGCACCTCGACAGCAGCTAAACGCCTGGTGGGCGAGTCGGGGCACTCAGGAAGAAGCAAACCCCCATAGTAACATGGAATTCAACCACACGATGAGTTAAAACAAAACTTACCGTTTTGACTGAAATCACCTGCCAAGTCTGATGCAGCTTTCACAGCATCATCAAGTTTCTTCTCATGTTTCAAAAAGTAGGGGCGTATAATACGCTGGTATATCAACACGGAGCCGTTGGGTTCTGTTGGAATCATCATGAAGAGGAACATACAACACTAAAAATAATATAAATTTAGTTCCAAAGTACCTTCAGAAGTGAATAGAGTGGGATCCAGTAAAACAGAATATCTGTGAACGCTTCGAAGACGCTCACGGCAGCGAAAACGACCCAGTAGGTCAGCCATTTTTTATCATCCTCCTTATCTTCCGTTTCTAGTGCCTTAATTCTAAAGAAATGACTTAATCATGGGGGACTCACGATCGATAGGCTGGGTAAAGGAAGCCAACGAAACTGGCAAGGAAGCTCGTGCCATAGCCAAATATCAAATACACGACAAAGATTACGATTGCACCTGCAGAATCAGAAAAGAAGATCTACATCGTACCAAGAACCAGGTTGACCCGGTCGACTTTTGTTTTTTCTTCAGCCTTCTTTAAAAGGTCATTGAAAGGGTTATCCTTATGTAAATAATCATCCAGTTTAGTGCGCAACGAACGGAGGCGATCCATTTGGACGGTTTGGCGCTTGACCTTGAGATGGATAACTTGATGCAACCGAAGTCCGAAATAGGTTTGTACGGGTATAAATGCTAATCAAAGCGGTCCAAAGAATAAATGGGAAATAAAAGAGTTTGGAGCGAGTGCCCAAACTTTCTATGTCAAGCGTGGCAGAGGCTGTTACTATTCGGAGTTTTGTCTCAAAGGCGAATACAAATTAGCGGTTTTTTCAATCTCTCATTGTGTTTTGTGGCTTATAATAATATTTACTATTATCACAATTATAATGTTTATTTCCAACTTGTGGGTGGTATACCGTCAGACATGTTTATATGTTTACAGTCAAAATAAAGAATGACTGAGGGTATATGCGGGTCCTGGAGAGTGCGCGAAAAAGAAGATCGTGTCAAACAGTGGGAATATTCAATGACAATAATTATGAAAATAATCGGTTGGTTTCCCAACTTGTAATGAGCCTGCTTCCAATATAACAATGCGTATTTTGACAATTTTATAAACGTTTTTTGTTTTGATCCGAGCAACTACAAAAAATTTCACATGTGCAACTTCGCGCAATAAAAGCCTGGTCACATGCTTCGGACTGCTCTTGTGGTTCCTGCGCGTACGTTCGAAATCGGTTCGTTTTCCCTCCTGTGAATTCGCGAAATCTTTTTGTTGTTCTATCTATTCACAGACTACACACGAGTCATTGTTGAATTTCCTCACTCTAACATAACATTCACAGGATAACCCTTGCTATCTTGCGCTCAGCTCCTATTTTGCACCCAGTGTCAACCATAACGTTCATGAATACAGACTACTCTCTGTGGCCTTTGATGAACCAGAACGGATGTAGGCGGAATGGTTGTCCGTCGAACGTAAGACGCGATGTTCAATGTCATGCCTGCAAGGCCTGGTGGCACTTCAACTGGACGGGCTTCTAGGACGACGGGGTAAGCCATTGAGCTGATCCGTTCGTCTGCGCCAGCTGCCTCTACATTATGGGTGCAGTGCATATCGCAGCTGAGAAGAGGGCCACCAAAAACGAAACCTAATCCTCATTGCTGATTTAGAAATACGGGTGTGAGTGCTCCACTCGACGCGATAATAGAGCCTCTTTCTAAAGCGATTGAGGATGCAGACACAAAGAACGCAACGACCTTAGCGAAATTTGAGAAGCAGCTTTCTTCGCTGAACGAGTACCTCACACTATCCATGTCTGGTCCGCTGACTGCGAGGAGGATCGTTCAACTGTCTGATGCGGCAGTTGGGACCGCCACAGCGTCTTTAATGGACAACCGCTTGAGGAAGTGCAGAATGATAATCTGGGGGTCATTCTCAAGAAAAATCTTGTCAACGAAGCTGGCATAGTCGTTCTTTGGTAGTGTTCCCACTAAGTCTGATCATCAATCGCTTCACACAAAATGATTACGCCAGTAGCGAAGCGGGCGAACACTTGAGCTCCCAGTCACCGTATCTTCCCATCTGCCGCACAGAAGATCATGGAGAGGGCTGGCAGCATTCAGAAGTCCTACTCAATTAACAGGCGTCCATTTGAGGATCGCCCTCTGAAGGCGCGAAAACTTGGTCACAGCAGTGCTAGGATAGAGGCGCAAAACAGGCTTCCGCTTGGCGCCAGTTCAGCACGCCTCAAACTCATGACCAAACCCGTTGTAGTCATAGCCCATTGTGCTTCCAAAAGCATGCCGAAGCAGCCGGCCGCGTCTCCGGACAGTAGTTTCTATTCAGCCGCCGCTGACCTCTCGTCCACCAAAGGCAGTGATACTCTGGAGGAGGCAGGCCTCGCGTGGAAGCGGTGCCCAAACTGCGTGGAGCTATCAGCCCTTCTTTCCGTAACATACGACAAAGATGCAGCAGTGAGCTCCTCACCAAAGTGACAGCTTCTGAATTCAACTGAGTCAGATGTGCGGGGACAAGCAGCGGAGCCCACCGACAAATCAACCCCATGCGTTGACCTCGACATTGGGGAATGTTTCGACGAACGTACGACCACTGAGAATGTGAAACTGGAAATCTCCAGCCCCACTCCACCAAGGATGGCCTCTTTGCTTGTGGGCAGAGTAGTTGCTCAGGATCCCAACAGCAGAAGTCACAAACGTGACTACAGCAAACCGGATGATCTCTCCTAAACCCAGTTGGCCACGCTGATCGTCGGTGGATCGGGTGTCCACATAAACACGAAAGAAAGGCAACTGCAGCCAAACAAGCCACCTCAGATTCACCAAATCAGAAATTGCTGGCTGGCTTCAAGGTGCAGCCCCCGAGAATACGAGCTTCATGGGAGCGCCACCAACGGAATCACTTCTTGGTGCCGCCACCCAGCGCTCAGGGCCGATCAACCTGTGCTAAAACGCTCAAGAAACCAGAAAGACGAAAGTTTGCCTTTAATCTTTATCAGCAGCAAATCTGGTCATCCAGAATGCGGTGCTGAAAGAGCTACAAGTTACCATGGCCGAAATTTTCTCCTACGGGCAGCAGAAACAGCGTGGTATTGCTTGTCCACGAACTGTCTCAGCCTTTTCAACAAACGTAGCGATATTAAACAATCGGCTTGCCTTGAACAACCGTCCATAATCGCAATCACAGGGACCTGGCTCACACCAGATGTCTCTGACGAGGATATCTCAATAGACGGTTACTCTGTTTTTTGAGCCGACTCAAAACGAAGGAGGGCTGGTGGGGTTGCTCTGTGCTTACATGCGACCCTTCCGATCCCGATTGTCATCTCCGATACCACTCCTACAACTTTTTACGATGCACTGTCGATCCAAACCCCACTGCAAGGGTCTGATTCTCTCCTTCTTGGTGTGGTCTACCGTAGCCCCTCGGATCCCCCTGAAGATGAACAATTCATCATACGAACCCTTGAGCAACTCTCCTCCATTTCACTCACCTCCTGCTGGTAGGTGACTTCAACTCTCCAATGACTTCCTGGATGGATCTCCAGCGCGTCGGATCAAGCGGACTATTCGCAGCGGTGCTGATTAAAGTCGTTCAACAGAGCGCTTGGGCTCAACATGTCGTTGCACCAACCAGATACCGCGCAGGCCAACTACCATCCCTCCTGGATTTAGTCATCACTTCGTTGATCGGGTAACAATTAACACTATACTGGGACAAAGCGGCCACTGAGTGCTGACCCTCGATTTCATCTGTAACTGCTCCAGAAATCCCGAATCTCAAACGTGGTTTCGAGACTTCTGCCGTGAAGACTTCTCGAGAATGCGCATCTTCCTTGAACAAGTTACACTAGGACCAGCTTCAGTGAAAGAGTTACATGGGACCATGGTCCAGAAAGTTTACGTGGCTGACGCGATGTTCCTCTTAAAAACCCGGCACGCAGTCGGACGAGCCACAAGCCGCACAAAAGTATTAGGCGTCTGCCGAATAAAGGTATCAACTGTCCGGAAAATTAGAAATGTGTTTTTCACATACATGAGACCACCTCAGAAACAGGCCATTCGCGTTTTCCTTGAGAGACTGTAACGGGGAACCCGCGAGCGACTCAAGGGTTGTATCTGAAGTTTACATGAAACACTATGCAGATTTATGTTCAGCCTTAGCGTCCTCATCACATTCACTCTTGTCAAAGCGTAACTGCGAACAACCTTTAACCGACTTGGTCTTCACTATAAAGGACATTTGCCAATTCTTGCATTGGATAAACTCATTCTGGGCGTTGCGGCCCGAATTGGCCCATCCAAGAATATTAATGGAAACGTCGTCTACACTGGCAAATTATTTATACCTAGTTTTCTGTCAGTCGCTTGACGAAGGCCGCGTTCCCTCTGTTGGAGAGGAGGCGATCGTCACGCCAATCTACAAAACTGGTAACCGACTATCGCCCGGCAGCTGCAGGCATATAAGGTTCACTAGCGTGCCATGCAGTGCAATGAAACGCACTCTGAACCGAGCTATCCTAGATCACCCTACTTCCAACAACTTGATGTGCCCAGCTCAACACGGATTTCTCCCAAACCGTTCTTGCGTGAATAACATGCTCGTATTTACGAGCCAAGGACGAGGGATTCATTTCGGATGCCATATTTTTCGGCTTCTCAAAAGCATTTGCTAGGGTTCCACGCGTCCCGCTGCTTCATAAACTCGAGTTTTACACCATTCAAGGGAAAATCCTCCACTGGATTAAGACGTTCCTATCACACAGATCATTTTGAGTGGAGGTAATTTCTACCTACTCCTCTCACGCGCAGAATTCCGTTGAAATTCCTCAAGGCTCCGTTCTGTGACCACTGCCGTCTCTGATCTACGTCGACGACCTTTCAGATGTTCTTGCAAGTCCATGCCTACTTTTCATGGACGATTTGAAATCCTGGAGTTCTAATGCCCCGTCTCTGATCTACGTCAACGACCCTCCAGATGTTCTTGCAAGTCCATGCCTACTTTTCATGGACGATTTGAAATCCTGGAGTTCTAATGCCAATGTTCGCCAGTCGAATGTACAATCTGCGTAGGAGTGGTTGCTGGCCCGGTACCTTCTCCGGAATGACGAAATTGCGCCCATATTTCATTTGGAGGAGACTCAGCAAGTGCCTTCGTCAAGCTTGGCGAGAAAGGATCAGAAAACTTCATGGGGATAGACGCCAAAAAGAATTTGGGTATCTGGGTCTGCTCAAACCTTCCCTCCTTACTGCAAAGCGGCCCAAAAGTCATTCGCCATTTAACGGATGATTTGGCACACCTTCTCCCGTATTACTTGCATGGATTTCCAAATGCTCTGAGCCCGACGTCAGGCCGTTCCTAGAATGCGCCAACCAGGTTGTCTGCTCAGAACACAGGAAAGACGTCACCCTCACTGATCGAAAATGGTTGTCAGCCTCAAATCCGTAGACAACGAAGCGCCTCTCGCGGTGCCTGACCTCTTTCTTTGGATTATTGTCACCTCCGAGGCGACCTATTTCCTACTCATGACCTGTTTGAACAAAGCTTGGCCGTCAGTTTTTTCACCGTTGACCCAAAAGACACACGTTAGGGACGTGGTAGGAGGACTTTCAAGCTAAAAGCGAACACAATTATCGGACAAATTGTTTCATATCTGGTAGTAGGTACGCAGAATGACCTTCCTCCGACGGTTGCCCATGCTGCTCCTAGAATCCAGGTCGAAGCACTATCGGACACTCAATTATGCGAATCCTCGCACTGACAGCATACTGCTCCGCGCTGAGAACATAAGGAGCGGTGCTACACCCTTTTTTTCACTTGCGCCTTTTAGGTGAACAAGAAACGCTAAACGACGAGAACAAAATCGACCTGGGAAACTTGGAGAAAGTCATCGATCCTGTGTATGAATCCGTGAATCCGTGAATTCAATCGTCAAGGGTTGACAGTGGCGAGCAAAACCACAACGAGGGAGGACAAAAGAAAGGAATTCAGACTGGATTATGATGAAAAACGTCTAAATGCAGAAAATGAGGAAAACGAACTGGAAATCTGGTGTGCTAGCAGGATGGCGACGTTCTGGCCGGTCAATTTGAACTAGTCTAAAATCAACGGTGAGGCTTTTTAAGCTTGGGACCGTTGGGATTATGGCCAGGATCACAAAAAGCCTAATGTTGAGGATGGAGTAGGGGACTCAATAATACGGATAAATAGTTGCAGGAATCTCACGGTCACAGAGTGCACTGAAACTCTAGAGATTCAATAGTGTCACTGTCGGAGTGGGGTCGGGTTTAAAAGTTGTTTGAGAGAGTGAGTTGGTGCTAACGCATAAGACGGTATGCAGCTGGATGGAAAATGACGGACTTTGTGAGGAGCAAAGAATGAAAGTCAACACGATGTCTGCATTCGAACAGTAGGGTCAGCAGTTTAGAAAGAGCGCCTCCCGGAAGCGACTGGGATGAGGTGACGTTTTTTTCAGATAAAAGCAGGTGAGAGCACGAGTGGATGAGAGGGTACCGTCAAAAGTACGGTGTGAACTTTTGCGGGTATGCCATCAAACTGGGTATGGCATGCCGTGCCATCACTGCAGGGAAACACTATGATTTGCGGAAAACTCCACGGTGGATGTCATGTTTGCCGTGATTGAACTGTGATGTGTAATTTCATGGGCAGAGGGATTTTCGGGTTGGCCCATGGAATCCACAGAAGTAGAACGAAGCCAGTGTAAGATCAGATGAATTGGATAACAGTCAAACAAGGTGTCCGAGTCAAGTGTAGCCGAAGGTCGGATCTTGGGGACAGGAGGGAATAGGATGAGGTCAGTAAGGCCTGATGAGTTGTAGGAGGCATCAGATAGGATTCAATCCAAGAAAGAGAGAAGCTGAACTTTTACCACCATTCGGATGTTGACGCCAAGTGGTTAGTGATCCAGGACGGGGCTTATGTTTGTTTAGTAGCCTGGCGATCAAGGACTGTTTAAA
The DNA here is from genome assembly GCF_000715545.1 of Opisthorchis viverrini. NCBI lineage: Eukaryota > Metazoa > Platyhelminthes > Trematoda > Opisthorchiida > Opisthorchiidae > Opisthorchis > Opisthorchis viverrini. The sequence continues at coordinate 1,486,618 of NW_008751706.1, forward strand.
CTTGCTGATTTAAGCTATCCTAGTAACATGAAGAGAAAAAATCATTAGGAGTACGTAGAGGCATTATGTGGTAATGGAAATCAAACACAAGGACTTCCGGAATGGTTGAACATACTTTCTGGCAGATATTCCTTGTGTCGGACAATACCATAATCGAGGAGAGAAAGTGAATGCAATGACCACCAGTACCCGAAGGACTACTACCAGGTTCAATCGACAAGTGATGCATGGTGAAAAAGCCTTTAGGCGCTAGCCTTGAATGTATCCACTCCCGGGAGCACAAGGTAAGTTTCTGTTCTGTTTTGTTGACGAGATGGGCTCTGGTGTGGTGTAATCTCACATATGACGAAGGCAGCTACCACTTTGCATGTCAGTGTACGCCGCTGGCATCGCAGTGTATCTTCAAGCTATCCGATGGGTTTTTAAGGGATTTTTGACGGATAAATGGTCCGTTTTTTGCCACCCGTTATTTCTGGCGTTGCCAGATAGGTGACACAGTGCACGGAACGAGTCCAGCAGCAGCAGCAACAACAACAACACGCAGAAAACAACAGTGCTCCTTTATGGATTTCCTGAATTAAAGTCCAGAATCAAAACCACCGGCGATGGGCGATGCAGTCGCGTTAATGGAGGGGTGGCGGGTATACGAACTCACCATGGTGCAGTGTAACAGGTCGACCCTCCCTACAGGGCGCACCCAACCACCACACGAGGTTCTCATCCCCCATGCATTTCACCGGATCTGCAGAGTGAGTAACAGTGAGTCAGTCATAATTGCGCCTTGCGTATTCATAAGTACTTCAGCTATCAGCAACCTGATATTCACAGTTAAACACGAATCGCTCCAAAACCGCTGTTGCATGACGAGCATGCTCGTATTTGTGATAGATTAGCACAAGCTGAGGACGAGAGACTCATCAGTGATTTTCGATTTCTCGAATGGATTCGATCAAGTAACTCACGTGTCGCTGCTTCACAAATTCGGATCCTACGGGATTCAATGGAAAATTCTATGCTGGACTAGGACGTCCTCATCAGACACAACATTCCCAGTGACCTTCACTTCTCCGGAAACACATTCCATTGGGGATCCTCAAGCCTCCGTTTTGGGACCAATGCTGCTTTTGATCTACGTCAACGACCTTCTAAATGTTCTTTCAAGCTCATATCTACTTTTTGCAGATGACTTGGAACCCTGAAATTCAAATTGATGTAGACGCTACAAAGCAGTGGTTGCTGGACCGGCATCTTCCCCGGAATGTCGGAAATTTCATCCGTGTCGTTCGGAAGAAACTCGGCGGACGTCCCTGATGTGTAGTGTGAGAGTAGACCAGGGGACATCACGAGGATGGATATCTAAAGAGATTTCATTATCTGGCTTTCTTGAAATGTGTTCTCACTGTACCATGAAAGTGCGGCTCAAAAGGATTTGCCGTTCTACGGATGATTCGGCACACCTTCCTCCGTATTACGTGCATGTACTTCCAAGCACTCTATGAGGCCTACGTTAGAATGCCTCTTGAATAAGCCGCCGACCAACAAGAACATAACCGATCCGGGAAGCTTAAGCAAAAGCCTTGATCCGGTTTGTCAACACGTGACTCCGTAAAAAATCTGTAAACCCCGGGGAGAGATTTAGTTTCAATGTGGTCTTCTGCATAGTGGATGTTTACCACTATTTATCTACCACCCGAACATGTTAATATCTAACTCCACATATATCTAGAAATCTTGGATATCGACTTGGAACTCTAGCAACAACGCGAAATGTAATATGCAGCGTGCAGTTGCCAGATTCTCGCTTACCACGCCGTTCCTTCATGGTTCGGATGTTTATTTGAATTCGATGAAAACATTTCATGTATTGCCTTGAGGCCCAGCAGTACTTACTCCTCGTTTTCACCTAGTGCAAGCCTCCGGTATTCCATCGTCCTTCAGTATCTTTAGAACCGTTGGCTTTGTAGAGCTGCTATCTTTCCTTTAGGTAAAAGCAAGGAGTGAAATAACCACGTGGTCCAACGCTCTGCTGTCCATGTATGCTGCAGTAACGCTTGTTTTGTTTGTCCAGAAGTTTCCTCTGTCTTTGGGTAACTCACGGTGAACCGCTTTGAAATATCTTTCGTTTGCTTAGTGGTTTCTATGCTGGACACGCTTACTTGAGTTAGGTTTGCATGGGTTCCTTTATTTTCTGACTAAACAAATAATATCACGGCTTACGCGTGGGAAAAGTTTTTTGGGGCTGATCCGCAATTATCGGCCACCTGCAGTATCGTTTGTTTCCAGCACCCGGCTGGACTACGCTGAGTTACGCGCAAACCGCCGGAAGTCAGGCCGTCTCAATGGAGGTTTAATAATAACAACAATACAGTAATAAAATAACGAAAGTGTACAGACCTCAAATATTGGGAATACGCCTCCTTCTATAATGCGGTTTAATAATTGATCATTTCAAACCAGGTTGCAACATTCACACCAACTCACGGCTAGATGGACACAACTTATGCGAGATGTGTCATGACAAGGTCAAGTAGCGGATCAAGTTGACTTCAAAGCGAAAATGGCCGTCGAGGCCAAACCGCAGGCAATATTGCAAGGTCGTTCCCGAATACAACAAGGCTTTTGTTATATCTGCTGATTCGCCAATCCGTGGTATCTGCTGCTGAACCGCTCTAGTGCCTAATGCTGGAGAAAAAAGACTCACAGAACGGAACACAACAGCTATATTCCGAACAAGCGAGTGCGGGGAGCGTGAGGCGTGCAAGTGCGAAAGTACAACGGTCCCAAGCTGTTTATTGGAGGAACACTATCTGAACTTGGTTCAATGTTGACGCACGCGTCTGGCTTGGTACGAGGCTGTGACGTGCTGCATATTGAGGGGATGTTGTCTGTCTGGTCAACATCTAGCGGAGTTGAAAGTCTCGGTAGATTTCAGACATTCAGTGGTTGCTTTCAGGAAGCTGACCTTCCTGATAGCTTGCCCTGATTTAGTACTGTATTTAATCGCATAAAAGAACCAGATCACGGAGAATGGTGCGTCCGGTTTGGAGCATGCGCCGAGGTCGGGCGAGCAACTCATCGTCTTCTACCCCTCCCAGCAGACAGATGCAACGTTATTCATACCTAACTTCATCAGATGCGATACTTACTAGCACCACGAATATGACCAGCACATAACCAGCCCCCCACAACGCTGTTAGTTTCCAAATATATTTGATTTGTTCTACCTAATCTACGATTACTAATCACATGGCAAGTCTCTCTCTCCCTGATCTTACCTTTTATCCGTCATGTCGATGTTCGCCAAGTTAACGTTGGAACGGCCGATCATGTCTCAGTTAGTACACTCCCCACCAGTTGGGATATAAACCTATTATTACTGGATTCTCGCCGCTGAAAAATGAAATTTACTTATTGAAAAATCTTGATGGCTTCGAATCTAGTCGAGCCGTAACTGAAAGAGCGGATTGTATTCCTTTAGCCAATGACTCCAGAAGATATCAGCCGAGACCAGGTATCTGTAGCTTATGTTGGTCACAGCACTTGATAAATGAAACCACCCCCACAATAATACCGAGGGAATTGTGGTTGGCCTGGTCTATCGTAGAAAGGTGCTAGTGGACGTCATGTGCGATCAGTACCAGGAGATTTACCTTCGGGTCGGTATCACAGGGACCTTGTTTTAGTGGTTTGCCTATTCCACAGGATGCAATTGACACAAACTGAAGCCAAGCAATCATCTCCACTATCAGTCACTAGCGGATTCACTCAAGAAAGCGTTTCAGAACCCATTCTCTTCTTAATTTATATCAACAACATCTTTGACGCCATGTTCCATGGTAAGATCTTCCTCTCTGCAGGCAGGATGCCCCTATTTGCCCTCCCTCGTTCTGCTTTCGCTCTCCACCTTCCCCCAAAAGTAGGATAAACTCCTGGTAACTGTGTTTTTCTTTCCCATGCCAGTTTAGGCGTGACGAAGACTCCATCAGATATTGCTCACTGTTTATGACATTGTCCATTTTTTCGCGCAATCCCCACTACCAACAAATTCCCACAGTCATGCTTTATTCTGACTGTAACTGTGTGGTTATGCCTGACGGCATGCCACTCACAAGTTCGTTATTATTTTAATATAAATATCAAGCTCCTTCAAATACAGTAATATAATTCTATGCCACAGAGTTGGAGGAATATTGCATATTGTTAGTTAAAAATGTTTCTTAGGGGTTAAGCGGGATGGAATAGGGGTAGTATTCGTCCCCGCATGCCAAAAGATACGCTGACCTATTGAGAGCAAATGCACTGTTGATTCATTGTGGGTGCAAAGTATCCACCAGGCACGAATCGCTGGAACTCTATCTTCAATTCCCAATAGGAAACCTTATGTCACGCAAGACCCCAAGTTTGAAGAGGGGCGGTAACGCCGAAAAATCTATAGTACTGATTACAGACAAGTAGGCAAAGATATGCAAACAACCTGGATTTTCTACGCCTGTAGGATCAACAAAATTGATGCATATGTGTTGCGGTCGGCGTCAAGATCTCCCCATCAGACAATTTTGAGCTGAATGGTGGCCACTTATTCAAGACTTCATGGTGATAATCGGCTGTGCGACTGGAGTATGATTGCATGACAAATTGGAAAAAGGTAAGTAGACAACACAAACACCGTCCTACGGTCAGGGGCCACGTATGGATTTTCAAAGCGCCACGAATTCGGGCACCTGCTTTCTCCTGGTTTTCATCATGCGGTTTCTGGTCAGGTCAAACGAAGCTGCAGTAACCCTGATGAACATGACTGTATATATTAATCCAACAAAAGAAAAGAGAACGTGTTTGAACGGAAGTCGTTGGACCATGACCAGAGTTTAACCATCCAGATTTTTTACCATACCGAGATGTCATTGCACTAAGCGAAGATGCTTTTGCATGGTGTCTATCGCTAGTCTTCAACTTTCAGACGTCACAACTTACAACAGCATCAACAGGATCAACTGGATTGATCACCAAAATGTAACGGTAGTAAATATGACGCCGTCACCCAAAGAAACCTTCCAGTTGAGCCAACTTTGTTCCCATTCCTAAAGGCCACCTCTTCCCCTCTCAGATAATCTTGCGAACGCAGAGCACCAATGGAGGTCAAAATACAAAAAGATTACTGTGCTTGACTGCTTGGCAGGACACACCAATTAAGAGCTTGAGAATAGGAAGAGATACCTCTTTTTATTTGTAATTTTTTTAAAGACCTACTACGCGATTTGTATTCGGATGGCACACAAGGACTGCAATAACTTGCTCGAAAAAGGGCAGCTGTTAAATACGTCCTGTTGCTGATCTATCATAAACGTTTGAAGGTTTGATTCTGTTCTAGCTGAGACCAAACATCGGTAGAAACATCCTTGCCAGATTCTGCAATGTCTTTTTAGCTGGAACAGCAATACTTCACTTTCATTTGGCCCATTACTTGAAAAGGTCGTTTAAGAAACCTTCTTTCTGGAGATTTCTTTTTGAAGATACCTTTAAAATTCAATTTGAATGATTGAAGAAGAGTAGGCTCCCCTTCAGGCTGGACTATTGTGGGAGCAATTGCGTCTTCTGGGTCGGATTAGTCTGTTGTTCCTTCTGAGATGATTTATCTTATATCTGACTGCAATTTCCGCTCCACTGTCTGGTGCCGGAAAAACACTCGCCGATAAGGAACACAACAGTTTTATTGTGAACAAGCGCGTGCGAAAATACGACGATCTCAAGCTATTTTATTGGAAGACACTGTCTGACGTTGGTTTCATGCTGTCTTGCGCTGTCTGGCTCTGATACAAGGCTGTCACGCGCCGCATGTTGTGGGGGGGGGGGTTGTCCGTCTGGTCAGCATCCGGTGAAGTCGAGGGTCACAGTAGATTTTGGGCATTCAGCAGTCACTTCTAGGTATCCGAACTTCCTAGTAGTTTATTACAAGGTGGGCAGACAAAATGTTTCAATCATAGCTACATTCTCTGGAACGTGCTATAAAGTTGACTTCTTCCAACAAAACCATAGTTTTACTTCAAGAACAAAGAAAGCAAACCTAGGCCTAGCAGTCACAGTGATTGACCATATGTTGATTGACTGGTCATCATCCGGGGGTCTATTTGATGCAGTTTTGCGCGGTGAGGATATCAAGTTTTAGATAACGCGCGCTTCCACCAGTAAGATATAACTCTTGCACAAGAGAATGGGTTTAAAGTTTAGAAGTACAATGACACAAGTTTGCACGACCGTTCGATGAGGGGTCACTTTTGGAAGTTCATCGAACCAGAGTGTGTTACGTGTGCAAAAATCTCGAGCCTTTCACAAGCCTTTCACGGAAGGTCACTAACGTAGTTAACAGAGTCTTGTCGATATTTTATTGAAGACACTGTCTGACGTTGGTTTCATGCTGTCTTGCGCTGTCTGGCTCTGATACAAGGCTGTCACGCGCCGCATGTTGTGGGGGGGGGGCGTTGTCCGTCTGGTCAGCATCCGGTGAAGTCGAGGGTCACAGTAGATTTTGGGCATTCAGCAGTCACTTCTAGGAATCCGAACTTCCTAGTAGTTTATTACAAGGTGGGCAGACAAAATGTTTCAATCATAGCTACATTCTCTGGAACGTGCTATAAAGTTGACTTCTTCCAACAAAACCATAGTTTTACTTCAAGAACAAAGAAAGCAAACCTAGGCCTAGCAGTCACAGTGATTGACCATATGTTGATTGACTGGTCATCATCCGGGGGTCTATTTGATGCAGTTTTGCGCGGTGAGGATATCAAGTTTCAGATAACGCGCGCTTCCACCAGTAAGATATAACTCTTGCACAAGAGAATGGGTTTAAAGTTTAGAAGTACAATGACACAAGTTTGCACGACCGTTCGATGAGGGGTCACTTTTGGAAGTTCATCGAACCAGAGTGTGTTACGTGTGCAAAAATCTCGAGCCTTTCACAAGCCTTTCACGGAAGGTCACTAACGTAGTTAACAGAGTCTTGTCGAAAGCAACTTCATAACTTCGTTTGCGTTTAAAGTGCAACCGTTTTTCAACATTGGATCACTCTGCCTTATGTAAAGTGTCCGCAAAATTAAACGAAACGAAAGTAATTTTGTTGAAATTCAGTTGCACTTCAGTTGCTGCCGCGCATTGAAAAAGTTCCCATCCTCGTGAGATGTTTGTCTTTAAAACGCAACTTATAAAAGGGGAAAACTAAAGTTGTGCCATTTAGAACGTCTGCTGTGAAAGTATCAAGCCTACATCTATCATCGCTGTATGTATGTCTGTTCAGATCTTCTCAGACTAGCTGCAAATCTCACGTTCACGCAATATCAGTCTTCGCGCATCGTTCCCCAGTCTTTACTGTCTTTACCCCTTTCCCTCCATTCCAACGACGTTGGCGCCAGAATGTATACCTGTGTCCAATGATTTATTTACGTGAATTTATTGCTGAAAGCAGTTTCGATTTTAACCGCAGTCACTCGAAACGATATTTATTTGCTCGCCCAATTTTGGTTCTATACTTGCTGAAATTTATCACTTTCGACGTAGGATACATTGCTGGTTTTTACTCTACCCCACATTAATAATACACACAAAGTTTACACGCAAGTGTTCTGATTTTCACATGCGTTTTTTCGCTATCGGTGTCATGTTAGACTTATCAATTTTTGCGCCAGAATGCGGGCTACCGAGTCGGCATTTCAGTTATTGTTCAGCTACCGATTTGGTGAATCTGTTTCTCCATTTCTTTGATCTGTTAGCGCTATTGTCTTTTACTCGAAGTAATATCAGGAATAACACTAACAATAAACAGTTATGCATAGCGGTTACCAGAGACACTAGTACAACTGAATAATACACAAAAAGGATAAGAGGCTTATCAAGTTCTTCGTTTGATAAATTGTGGTAGCCGAGGTTTGTAGGACGCAGTGGAATTGAATGCGGGTCTTGACGGAGTGTGTTGAAATCTGGCCCGTTTCTTGTCGTTTCATCCAAAACGATATCGAGTCCAGACTTTTCCTGCACAGTGAATCGTGCGTAGGTTTGAACTGACCCCGGTAAAGGCGCTGTGTGAAGTGACGAGCGTCGTGGGGCGAAATGTTCATGACGTAATCCGAACAGGAGTGAAATGGTGGGTGTGCATGCGTTAATCAGATTATGTGAGTGAATAAAGGTAAACACTGATGAGATAGTAACCGTACTGTGAAAGCGATTGAAGATAAAGGTTGACAAGATAGCAACCAGACTCTGGTAAAGTGGTCGAAGATAAACGCTGAAGGGATGATACCCAACACATCTGAGCCTTTATTTTACTCATAAGGAACCCCCATCCGCCCGCTGCGACCGCGGTAGAACTGATCGGAAAGACCAAAAAGTTTGCACAGCGTCCCATGTCTTTTAGTTTGGGGGAACCAAAGAAATATGAAATGTCTATGAACAAGCCCATCCATAGACGAACGCTGTGTAGTCGCCAGCAATTTCAGCGTGAATCAATAGCCCTAGTCGTTTACTTTGTACATGACCTTCCAAAATATGTTCTCAAAAATTTCTCCATTACATAAACAAAGTGCGCGGAACCATTTATCTCATAAAACGGGTGGCTAACCCTCCATGCCAGCTCCGTGGGTTGCATCTCCGTTGAGGCACGATGGAATCGTCCACGACTGTTTGCAACCCGATGGCAAGATATCTGTGCGGATGTAAAATCCAACCTATTCGGTTTCCACTAGCGTGTCACTAATCCCGAGTTACAGCACCTGATACATTTATATGCGGCTTTCCCATGGAGACCGTACTCACAAGATAGTTGAGGGAACACTTATTTGACCAGTAAACATGTGACTAAACGTATTTTGACGTTTTCCTGAACAAGTTGAAATAATAAGAGTATAGAATAGCACTAAATTAAAATAACTAATATCAGAAGGTAAAATAACAAAAGCATGAGCTGCAGAAGAATGCAAAAAATGAATTGGTGATATGTCAAATCACTGGTTGCTCGAGTGGGATCATTGGTTAGTTAGTGATCTTGTTGTAAAGTAGTTCGGTTGATTATCAGAACGGGATAGGCATTAACAAATGTCTGTTTTACCAGGATATTGGTGATAACACTAGTTATGTGTACTTGATAAAAATAGATACGATGTAATACACGTGTTGTTGTCCGTGGAGACTTGTAAAGCTGGGTTGACTTCCTGTCTTGTACGTGCAAGTGTGCGTAGTTTTGGGCCGAGTTGAATTGAATGCGAAGATGAATACAGCTTGACTTGATATGGTTGAAGTTCGTAAGCCTGGCGCGTAAAGAAAAATGGTTGGGAGATTGTAATGTACATGTTGTCGGCTAGGTTTGCAGGAGTTGTTACGTGATCTGAGTGTTGGTGACGCGTGACCTATACAGATTGCTGTTGTTGACGCATCAAACTGCTCACCGATAGTACTTCCTCGTATGGTGAAAAAACAGTTGCAAGTCAATTGCCATGCATGTCATACATGCAGGCATGTGTCCAAAAACCACTGTGCGATGAATTACAAATTGTAAATCAGTATGAGTATTGATATTATTTATGATTTTGATTATAATAATGATATTATCATTACAGTTTATGAATGCCCAATTAACTCAGCTGCGGCATCCTTTCGGTGACCAACTCCCATGCAACTAGAATGAAGCAAGAGGGCTGGGATACTGCCAGGTTGTCCAAACTAAGACGGGGCGATTCGACAGACAGAGGCCGGGTTCGAACCACGGACATTCCGGTCAGCAAATTCGCGTTCTAATCACTGATCCATCTCGCTCCATAAATGCCTGATTAGTTACAGTGTTCTTTGTCACAAATCTCATCTTACTCAGCTTGTTATAACATATCCACAGACAATTCGGCGCGAAATGACTGTACCGGAAATATGGTCATTGCACGGCAATGCGACTAGATCATTTTCGAAGCTCATACACTACTTGCTGATTAATTCTCTCATCACATCCGTAAAAAATGTACATGTTGTCGGCTAGGTTTGCAGGAGTTGTTACGTGATCTGAGTGTTGGTGACGCGTGACCTATACAGATTGCTGTTGTTGACGCATCAAACTGCTCACCGATAGTACTTCCTCGTATGGTGAAAAAACAGTTGCAAGTCAATTGCCATGCATGTCATACATGCAGGCATGTGTCCAACAACCACTGTGCGATGAATTACAAATTGTAAATCAATATGAGTACTGATATTATTTATGATTTTGATTATAATAATGATATTATCATTACAGTTTATGAATGCCCAATTAACTCAGCTGCGGCATCCTTTCGGTGACCAACTCCCATGCAACT
>NW_008751706.1:1498164-1522567 GCF_000715545.1 Opisthorchis viverrini
TTGATATGGTTGAAGTTCGTAAGCCTGGCGCGTAAAGAAAAATGGTTGGGAGATTGTAATGTACATGTTGTCGGCTAGGTTTGCAGGAGTTGTTACGTGATCTGAGTGTTGGTGACGCGTGACCTATACAGATTGCTGTTGTTGACGCATCAAACTGCTCACCGATAGTACTTCCTCGTATGGTGAAAAAACAGTTGCAAGTCAATTGCCATGCATGTCATACATGCAGGCATGTGTCCAAAAACCACTGTGCGATGAATTACAAATTGTAAATCAGTAAGAGTATTGATATTATTTATGATTTTGATTATAATAATGATATTATCATTACAGTTTATGAATGCCCAATTAACTCAGCTGCGGCATCCTTTCGGTGACCAACTCCCATGCAACTAGAATGAAGCAAGAGGGCTGGGATACTGCCAGGTTGTCCAAACTAAGACGGGGCGATTCGACAGACAGAGGCCGGGTTCGAACCACGGACATTCCGGTCAGCAAATTCGCGTTCTAATCACTGATCCATCTCGCTCCATAAATGCCTGATTAGTTACAGTGTTCTTTGTCACAAATCTCATCTTACTCAGCTTGTTATAACATATCCACAGACAATTCGGCGCGAAATGACTGTACCGGAAATATGGTCATTGCACGGCAATGCGACTAGATCATTTTCGAAGCTCATACACTACTTGCTGATTAATTCTCTCATCACATCCGTAAAAACAGGTAAAGCGAAGAAACTCTTATTTACAACCATATCAACAAAAACAGAATCGCATGCTCTCATCCGCCACCGCGCACCCTGAACATGAAAGAAAACCTTCGGAGCAACCTCTCGACCCCATCCACTCTTATTGATCCCAGTTCCTAATTGACTGGTGGTCTCAAATCCCCCAATCGCATAGATCCTTAGAGTGTTAGTTGGGCCACCACTGTACTGCCAAAAAGCAGACCAATTCAACCCAAGCACCAGTGTCATAGGCTCATCCGTAATATATCTGCTCCTCCTTGACTAGGTTACCAGCCACTCTTCAACATGCTACGTCACACTTTGGATGACCAAACAAGTTTCAACTTTCACGAAGCAAACTACTCACAAGGTTGCTGAAAACTCTTCGCCAGCCCGCGACAGGTTCCACCCTTCATGGGGCTCATCAGAAAGGCACAGTCCCGAGGTTCCGTCAACCTTATGTTCTACGAAAGGCACAATCCCGAGGTTCGGTCAACCTTATGTTCTACTTGAACCCAAATTGGACTGATTTTGACATATACACTCATTTGCAAGTCAATTTGGTTTTCACTGGAGACTAAACTGAAGCTCTCAAGTCCGTCAGTATCTCGATTGAGCACACTGAACAAAGTGGTTTGTATACCACGCCTCTTCACACCTGATATTCCTGGTTGAAAGCTCGTTATGCTGGAGATCATAGAGACTACCTCGTCGTCCACAGGTAGAGACTCCTTGAACCAAGATGCCACAGGAGGCCAAACGAGGCCTCACTGTTGTCCTAATCCCTAGCCTATCCAGAATTTATTTCATGTCATCTCTGACCCATGAGGAAAACCAGTGCTTTCTCACAGACTCCAAGGAATTTGAACGGCTCCCTTAGTGTCACGCCACTGTCTGCACAGCTGTTTCAAACCCTGGTGTTGACACAACCGGACCACAGATGCTGGGTGACCTAGAAACGACTGCATTCCGGATCTACGAAATAAGGTCCCGCTTGGGCAATTCTTTCGGTCCAGACAGCATCCACTCGAAACTTCCCTAAACAATTTACAGACGTGCTAGCCATCACCCAGCCCCCATCAGTTGGGTATTCATCCCGTGACGGATACGTGGGAATCTTCGCCCTGCTTACAAAAGTGGGAATGACATCGACGCAAAGGACTATCTAATTACACCTAATTACAAATAAATTCCCACATCCCACTCTGCAAGGTTTCCTTCCCCCCACTTATGCTTTGAGAGCCTAAACTTCAACTCTCGGAGCTCACTCCAGCTGTTGAGCACAATGCTTTCGATGAATGCATGTCCATGGTCCACCCCTGGACTTTCGAAAAAATTCCCCCAGAAGCTCCTAGCCCATCGACAGAAACATTCGGCAGTTAGGGGTTGGCTACATAGGAGTCCCTCAGGTTTTACTGCTGCACAATTCTCCCGAATACGCGTCGGTAGCTCAAAGTCATCGTGCATTTGTATCTTTAGTAGAGTGCCACGATAATTGCTGCTGTCTCACGCTAAATCTGATCTTTACCAATTCCCTTAATTAAGTCTCTTTTGCCTTACCTTTTACCACCACTATACGCTGATGACCCAAGTCAGTCGTTCGGCGAACCTAGCCCTTTAAAGCTGACCATTGGTGCCTGCCATAAGCATCCTCCACCCACAAAAGACTGTTTAAACGTCCATTTGAAACATGGTTTCACCCTACGTCCTCGTGTTTGCCCCCGTAGCCGTGGTAATCCGCACAGCAAAGATGCCATTTTTACTCTGCTGTGACGTTCCTTCATCCTTCATCCCAAGAAGAGTGTTCTCCTCTTCCGCAGAAGGTTTTGCAACCATTACAAGCCCGGATTTCTTGTGCTCTGTACCACTCTTACCTGTGATGAAATATCGAAGTTGTTTTCGAACGAAGTCGAACAACTCAATAGAGTTGAAAACGAAAGAAGCGTGACGACCCTATCAGATACTCCAAAAGAATGGCTGCTCAAGGAACTTCATTTAGAGAGGCTTACGAAATCAACGCCGGGTAACTTTCCAAACCCAACTGAAAGAGAGAAAGATCAGGCTTACGTATATCAAAAGGATTACTGAGATCACTGCAAGACGTTTACCAGAACAAGGGATGTGAATCGTCTTCAAACCCGTTAACATGTTGAGAAGAAATTTCTAGAAACCAAAGCAAAGTCCAGATGCAATGAAAAATGCAAAAAACGTGATAAAGTGACTACTACTACACTGTTGTGTAGACCGGCACGAAACTTCTCTTTCAATTCAGGATGCAGAAAGATAACGGTTTAGTTAGGATACCATCAAAGTGCTTGACACTCTAGAGCAAAATGCGTACGATGGTAGTGAAAATATAGATCTATTGATAGATATATCGATGGCGATCCAGTCTGCCGGCCACTGCGAAAAACAGTAACGCGATTGCGGGTGTCTGAACCGAATTGGAAATGGAGCAACCCAATGACAAGAAGTGGACAATAGGTATGGAGGAAAGAAAGCTACTGAAAATAGAAGTTCTCCAAATCAGAAAATAGCGAGATCAACCGATCACCACGGCAGAACAGAACTGCTAACTAACGAATTGGATACTACCACGCGAGACCAAGAGACGACTCAGATTCGAAGCTGACCAACCAAATTACGAAAAATCCACATCGGGATGGACCAATACCTTTAAAGTTGTTAGATACTGTTTACTATCTATATAAGCGCCGACAGGATAGGAGAGAGTCAAGCACTCATCCCAGCACCGATGTTTTCACCTCGATTGGCAGTGAAGTGTATGAACAGATAGATAAATAACTAACGCATGTCTTTGACAAATAATCCTTATTAAAAATCACCTTGGAATCAACCGATCCTGTGAGCTGATGGACTGTCCACCCACCTCACACATACGCTTTGTTTTTTCATTGGTGAGAGGGAATAGTGGTTCTGAACAACAGGTTGAGAGAGACCATCTCCGAAGTGTGTTATCGCCTGGAAAATCAGAACGAACTGCCGTCAGACAAATTCACAAGTCGTGCGCCATGGGCTCTGTTTGGATGGTATCTTCAGTTGTCTCCGATACTATGAAAACTTACAGAAGTTTAACTGATATCATTCGATAATTCCAGCAACTAGGAACATACTCTTGCCGACAACGTCATGTCATCAGGCAGTTCAGACAAATCGAGTTGTTTGAGTTTGTGTGACTGCGGGCGAGATGGCTCAAATGGTTAGAGCGTGAATTTACTGACCAGAAGGTCCGTGGTTCGAACCCAACCTCTGCCTCTCGACTTTCCCTGCCTAGGCTTGGGCGACCTGGCAGTATCCCAGACCTCGTGCTTCTTTCGGGTAGCATGGCACCGGAAGGGTGTTACAGCTTACAGCTGACTGCGGTTTGACAGTCAACGACAAAATGTCGACGACAATTATTCCAGCCGGGATTAAACTTTTGGCGTTGACAGCAAAACCTCTAAAAACATCCAAAATACTCACACCAAAAAGGTGACGAGTTTGGTAGATCGACTGGGCTTTGTTGACAGACAACGCTGTAGTAATGTGAATTAATGAGACGGGGATCCGAGTCCCAGTACTGCGAGAGAAAACCAACATATGGAATGCCCACTGTTGGTCTGAATACTTTAGCCATGTAGGGCAAAACTCCAAAAGGGCACTGTAATACCAGAAGTCTCACTGAATGTGTTTTGTGGGTGATAGATGTAAAGATCAGCTGCTGTGATGAACTTTGAGCCTATCGGATATTTATCATTTTCTATAGCCCCCTACTGCAGACCGCCCCTTGCTGATTTTGTGGGAAAGACATCACGGTATACAGGCAAACGGATGTCCGCCGTGTACTAACACAAGAGCGATACATATAGGCGAGGCATCGTTTAAAACAGTGGGATTATTTTGCTCCAGAAACGGACGCACGACTAAACATGAAGCTGGAAACGGACCAAATTTAGAAAATCTTCTTGATGCTTAAGGCCCCAATGAAATTTGGATTTCCAGAGCATGCGGAATAGAGAACATTGGGAACAAAACGTAGGTAATCTGAAAGGACAAATTTCAGCTAAATTTTTACCAACGTTAACAAGATAAAGTCTAAGTTCTCTGAAATTTATTAAGTATTCAAGACTAACGAAGTGAGAATTCCTGATTAAAGTACCGTTAAGATATAGCTGCTCAAATAGAGACATTGGTGCAACTTCGTGAGAACTTTGGTCTAAACAGCTGACAGTTGGACCATCCTTCAAGCGGCCACGTTCTCGATATATTTTTATAAAGTGTTGAAAAATGGAAAGAACTACGGACGACACAAATACTAATTCAATTAAGCCCGTAAGGAGCACTGACACTGGGGGATCCATTAGAGTCACTGTCCAAAAGAACATGCTCGAAACCAGAGCCTATTTAATGTCATGTGAGGATTCCACCACTCACGATTATCACTCTTGTCATTTTCTGGCGGAATCCGTTTAAGAGTGACACAGATTAAGCCTTCTACTGGTGCTTTTGATCGTCGCACCAGTATCTATCTTCGTTTCCGTTTGAAAGCCGTCAGAAGCCTTTGAAAATTCTTCTGAGTCGTTCTAGAATGATTGTTAAGCAGGTCACTACTGAGCTGAGTCCTTCGACACATTCTATTTCAGTATATCTGGCCCTATGTTTATTGCGTGTGCTACAGACACTGAAGTTAAAAAGAAATAGTTTTTCAGTCAAGGCAGGTTTGCGTGTTTTTCATGATATTCTGCCCTAGGGCGAGAGTAACTAGCAGTTGTCAATGCCTCGTTGTGAATATACTATGGGATATTCAGCTTGTGAATCTCGTTTAGTTATACCTTATACTTATCTAATAGTGGCACAAAACCTTTCTTTAAAGCTTGATTTTCACTTGGTTCACTCTTTAAATTTTGGAGTAACTTGGGCTTAGCCCGTCTGATATCAGAATTAATGTACACTTAACCGGTGAACGGAAGGACACCCTCCGTTGCAATCAAGAAAATAGGTCGATACAAGCAATCACTCAATTTGGACAGGATCAGACCACAACGCAGTGAACAGCGGGCCAAACAGATCAAACGAAGGCAGGCTAGAAAGCTACACAGATCAGTAACGGACCAATCAACTCAAGAGAACGCATTTTCGTGATTGGACAAGTGAGCGAAGTAGTGGCAGATACTTTTTACAGGCGATGCGAACGCACGCTCACTGCGCCCTGGTGATGACTCTTCATTTGGTGACGGAAAGATTGTGGGTTAATTATCAAGCACGGCGAACATGTCAACAGCCACCTGATCGATAACCAGTAAAAGCACCAGAACCACACGTGTAACGGTGATACTACTGATGGGGGAGACATGCGAGTAGTATGTTTTCTTCCTGTAAATTCACTCTGCGTCTCCTGAAAAGGGAGATCTATTTCGGAATTTGTCGAGTCGCTTTGTAGCATTTGCTTGGATTTGAGCAACAGTCGATGAATATCCATTTCAGGAAGACGCGTTCAAGAGAAGATGGATGTTCAGTTTTTGTAAATAAGATGCATATGAGAGCTTTATTCCCTTTTCAATAGTCTGTAACTGGTCAGCTGGCATGTTCTAATAAATAACTCCGCAGTAAAGGCCTCTTTTCTTTCACCAGTATCTCAAGTGAATCATGTGGCCACTGTGCACAAGGACAACGGACTAATGTCGCAGAAGAGTTGTGGC
This sequence comes from Opisthorchis viverrini, assembly GCF_000715545.1. Classification (NCBI taxonomy): domain Eukaryota; kingdom Metazoa; phylum Platyhelminthes; class Trematoda; order Opisthorchiida; family Opisthorchiidae; genus Opisthorchis; species Opisthorchis viverrini. Next base: position 1,504,594 of record NW_008751706.1, read on the forward strand.
CAGTCTATGGAGATAGAATGGAGATGTGTCCTGCAGTTCGCAGGCCCACAATGATAGAGAAAGGCAGTTGGCCTAGAAAACGACTGTGCCAAAGTAGTTCCATAATCCCTTTTCACGTTTTGAGAGCGTCAGATTCGCGTGGCCCAAGACCATCTAGGATGTGTTCAAGAATGCTGGTTGATGCCTGCTCCGATCGTTCTGCGTTCATGAGGTTAAAGTACTCGATCGGACGCCGTCTCTGAATGAAACCTGGGAGTCTTTTACTGACGAGCAACAGATGGAGTTTCCATATAGGATTGGACATAGGGGGTGTTCAAAAGTACCTCATGACCCAAGTCATTCGTGTTTGTCGCACGAATTTGCATGTGGAATCCACCAAATTTAGGTCAAACTGAATCCCGTTTGTTTGATGCAGCGGTGCAGGTTGTCTCCCGGTATCCACTTGCAGCTACCGCTGTGGTCACTGCTTGGTACTTTGTGATCATCCGGAAACCGTACGCAGTCGTCGCTTGATGCAGGCTGGGTTGTACTCTTGTCCGCGCTTCGCGATGACCTAGTTACCTTTTGTTTGGCCTGATTGTGTCCAGTGAGCCGGAGGTAGCTTAGTGGTCAAGGGACGTTTCGGAAGGTTTGTGGTCTGAATCCAACCCCAGCAATGGGGATGTTTCTGTCTAGGCTTGAGTAATCAAATGGTAGATCATTTTTTGAGCATAATTTGATGGCACAACAAACCTGTACCGGCTTTTGAGACAAGCAGAAATAAGCTTTCATCATGCTCCATTGTCACTTCCTAAATGCACAATGCAAAACGAAACCGATCTCTGATATTATTCCACGAAAACAGTTTTCATGTGAACTTCGAGATATATTTAAAAAACGTCAGCACTCGTTACGCAATGAGTCCCTGATATTTTGGGTTCTACTGCAGTGGAAGGTTGTGAACTTAACTTGGCTGGCGAAGATCTTTGATGGAGATGCCTTGTAAGGCCAACGGCAGTCATGAAGGTGAAAGACCTGGCCAAAATATATCCCATGAAAGACCAGGTTGTACAACACAGAACTGAATAACAACGGGCATCCACATGCATTCATTTTGAATGGCGAACCGAAGCGAAAAGTCAAGAGCCAAGACACATAAATCTCACGCGAATGAAATCTCACGCCACAGGACTAAGGGATTCTTGGCTATTGGTCACATCCACCAGATAAAGCCCCAAAACTTTGGAAGGTTCTGATAATCTGGTGACCCACTCAGTAAAACGTTCCACATGATGTTGGCAGTATAAATGTGTCCAGTTAAAGGGTGCAGTTTGCTTTGTGGAATGCGAAAGCCCTCCATGAAGGAAACAACTCACAAAGTTGCTGGAAACTCTTCGACAGTCCATTGGTTTCACCCTTCCTGGGGCCCATCAGGTAGGCGCAGTCCGAGTTTCCGTCAACATCGTGTTCTGCTTGAACCCAAATTGGACTGTGTTCCAGAAATGCACTCATTTGCGAATCAATTTGGTCTTCACGAGAGACTCAACTGAATCCCTCGTTTATGGCATTCGACAACAGCATGTGCTGCACACAGGCCGCCTTATGAATCATTTGGCACGATATTGGAGATTTCGCAGTATATTCTCGGAAACCGCCCAATTTGGGTTCAGGTAAATCGTAAGGTTGACGGAAACTCGGGGACTGTTCCTACCCGATGAGCCCCAAGAAGGGCGAAACCGGTTGTGGGCTGACGAAGGGTTTTCAGCAACCTTATGAGTAGCTTCCTTCATGAAAATATCCTGCGATATCTCGAATATCGTGCCATTTGAAACATGAGGCGGCCTGTGTGCAGCACATTCAGTTGTAGAATACCATAAACGAGACATCCAGTTGAGTCTCTCGTGAAAACCAAATTGATTTGCAATTGAGTGTATTTCTCGAAAAAACCGCTCGATATTTTCCTGTTGGAAAAGAGCTTTGGAGATGAACCTCATTCATATTGATATAAATGTCCAGAAAGAATGATTTTCAAAATATATACCTCGATATAACTCACCAGATCGAGGAAATAAAACAGCAAAATCTTGATCTGGGGAACGTGGTTTCGCTTACCATGCAGAGTCTTTTACACTCTCAGAAAAATGAACAAATTCTTTTCGCGTAGATTTTTCAGAATTTTGTCAGATACTGAATGTTGTACGACGGCACTTGTGCGATGCTACCGTCATGTGTTTTTGTGGAATAAAACGTGTAGATTTTGATAAGAGATTCACCTGGAACCCAGCTGAATCTTTTGTTTTTTCGATTGAAGTGACCATTCGTTGAACTTTTAATGAGCTCGTGCCGCACACAATCCAAGTGGCATATGTTGGATCATCAAGGCTCTTTCATTGAGGCTGTGGGCATAAATGTATGCTCTAATGGGTACGAATAGATAGCAAACACCGCCAACTCATTGTATAGGACAGAATTACCTTCCCAGACTGACAAAAGCGATTTTCCAGCCTGATTAAAATCATTTTTCCAAACAAATATTAGCTTTTCTTTTTTTTCCCTCACAGAAACGAAATGATCAAGTGTCCTTTGGAAATGACAGTGAGAAAATTAAAGGCAAACATCATCGATTTGAAAATTAAATCTCTTCTCGACTTAAATTACTAGATGAGACTGAGGAATTGGGAACTGCGGAATTCACGAGCAGTTTTTTTAGACTTTCAGACGTCACGCCGAAGATTATTAGGTGCGTTGTTTATTCACACGAGAGCGAGGCTATCAGTTCTGAAGAAAAGGCCGGATGGGTAAACGTGTTCCGGTACACAGTTCTCGATCAAATGCACGAACGGAAGAATTGTGGAGAGCAGATTGAGTGTGGGCTGATATTATTCACCTAGTCAAACCACAAAACAGATCGTTCACTCGTAAAATCCCATCCGATTGGGATTTAAAGCTTGTTTGATGTGACAAGTGCACAGTAGTTTGGAAAACAGAGCAACTGTTTTGATTTGAGAGAGATTGGATAATTTCAGATTCATTCCGAAGAAAACTGAGCATTATTCCTGAATTTCAGAATACCGCAAAACGGAACACGCCTTCGAAAGGTCTTTGATCGGAAGGTTTCCTTTCAGGGTTCAACCACTGCCCACCAAGTTGATAGGGAACTGTCCAACTGAGCTGGCATCTTGTATTAATTCGTGCTGCTGGTTATAGCCAAAATGACCTGCAATCTTGCTTGTAACGCGCCTCTGGAACTTCAGCTTCCAGATCGTTTTTCGCTTGTTTTGTTGAGCCTGACAGTTTGGTTACAAACGTTTCATCAACCCTCAAAGTGATATCATCAGTGCGTTGTTCGGGTGCAAAACGGAGTGTAGTTTCTAGCGTAGCTTCTAGTTGATACATACCTTCGATCACGATTGTTTGTTCGCGGCTAATTCGAAAATAATTCAACATGTATTGCAACCGGGGTTTCTATCGGGGCAAATATGTACCAGTGAATGGGTCGATGTGTTCCACTGAACAGAATATTGATAAATCGATGTGTCTAGTTTTTTCACTAGTCAGGTTGGCACTATCACAGAGCACTTTTGAAGTAAAATGACGCAATGCGTCCGCGATCAGGATTTGTGTGACCTAAAGGCAGTGTTTCGGGCATCTTGATGGATCAGAGCTATTAACAAGGATCACCGGGAGGACTGTCACAAAGCCGCTTTTAATTCAGATCTTTATCTGTGATTGGACAACAAGTAATTATGGGGTCCGGTTCGTTTGGGGTCCGTTTAGTTACGCCGGAGCATTTCCAATAAAACGGCGTACGTACACTCTAATGCAAGCTGTCGTTCACCGACCACAAGTATGGAAAGCTTTTTGCCACATTTGGAGTCTGGTGGGAGAGTGCGTATACATATATCAGCACAATCTTATGCACTATTTACCGAAAATTACACGTAGATTGCTCAGGATGGGTAGCAGTGGGTTCATGATGAAATTACCAGGTACTTTACTACCCATTACAATGAACTTTGGTCACTGACGCACAGTAGGTTGAAAATTTTAAATTCGTCAGTTTCTTGGTCTCCTGTGCCTTGTCAAGTTGCAGTTTCTAAGTGTACGGTTTCGGAAGACATCATCAATCGGAATGAACATCTGTCTTCCGTGGTCATCCACCCAATCATTACAATCCATTTTGAGAGACATATCGAGAACTTTCTGGAAGAAACGGAAACCCCATGCGTCAGTCGAATGCAACTCAAAGTATTATGTGTTTGAACTCACAACTAATTGTTTGTATATTTTGTTGACTTGTACGAGTACATCGTATAACATGAGTTCGGTTATTCAGCTACGCGGGAAGCATGGCGAGGAAGTAATTAATAGAAAACACCTCATGCATACATCAGTGGTCGTTTGCGTTTTTATTCTTTGGATCAAGATCAACAAAGCCATGTCCGAATATCATCCAATTTGAGGTGAGGACTGTGATCACCATAATTCTGGTCCGTAACTTTTGGAGCTTGGTCAAGTTAAACTTGATTAAGCAAAGAGTGTGTGGTTCTACCAACATGTCTACCCTAGATTGCTTCAGATTTCATTTTCCTATCGATCGGTGACCTAACCGACAATGTGTAAAGCAGAATCCTAGCAGAAAACAACGCCGAAAATAGGTCTCATCGCGCTCGCAGTAGTGAATGATATAGGAAGCGGTTGATTTACTGCTTCGCTGTCCAAAGCTACTGAGTGACTTGGCAAGGTAGGTGTGATTTTGAGCACCGTCTGCTGCGGGTCTCCATTTCCTAGACAGTCCTTGATGATGGCTACTTAGATGAACCCTGTCTACTCACCTGGACTAACTACTGATAAAAATCTATAAAATAAACTTGTAACCACGGTTGAGTGAATGTAGGGACCGAGTGGAGTCAGTTTATCGCTCAGAGTTTCCGTATAGCCAGGTTGAATGTGTTCAGCCCCGTTTGGCAATCAAGGGGTCATTGTACGATCCTGTGCTAAGGCTGTGATCCCAAAGCAAGGAATTTGTTAATTTGTCTAAACGCGTGATCTAGGTGTCCTATCTGACAAGTACCGTGCAGTCTAATTCAACGACGAACGGTGAAACTGAATTCTACGAACTTCCCCTGTTCAGCAGTCGTAATTGGGCAGTGAGCAATATATTGAATTAGACGTGGGCATACAGGTAGACCGTGATTCTATAAGAAATTAACAGTGAATCGTGGAGAGAGTTAAAGGAAGGCTCACCGCCAGATTGAACCTTGAGCAGTTAGCAACACAAGATGGCACACGAAGGGCAGTGTGCCATCGGGCAAATAAACCGGGAAAATTGTTGTTCTGTTCAAAGTGGGCCAAATTTTCAACAACAAGCCCAGAAATGAATGTGAACAAATAGACTGTAGGAAAACGGTTCCAATAGAGCCAACTTTGTATAAAATAGAATACCTCAGTCTTGAAACTTGAGCAGTCACCGGAAGGGGAATGAATTTGTCTGAGGAATAGAGAAACATATAACTACGTCACGTGATTAACAATCAGATTATCACGTTGCTTAAATCTGACAACTTAGGTTAACTTTATCAAACGAACTTACAATTTTGTAGATTTTTTAGGAGCCACGTAAAAAGTGCAGAAAAAAGTGGGTTGGTATAACTGACTGAAGTATGCACTGTGCCTGCCATGGTATTGGCAACGTACTGAAATACAGGAGTTGACCTTATCCGGTGTGGTACGCTAGCATGAGCTCGTCAATGAATCAGACGGCTTGAGTGAGCAGTCCGAAAGTAAATCATTATCTTACGTGAGGTCCAAATTTTTATCGCGGGTTGATGTGTCACGTGTGCTTTGGGAGGCAAGTAGAGAAGTGATCTTCCACCCAACCCCCAGACAAGAATCACTACCCGAAAAGATGCTAAAAGCTTTTGGACAGTCCATTACCGGCTTTGCCCATCTTGGAGCTCACCAGACAGGCGTGGTCCACAAGTTTCCAGCAAATTTATGTTTTAACTGAACCCAGGTTGCACGCAGTTGGCAATATTCTTGTTTAAAGCTCACGTTCTTCAACAAGACACCCACCTGATTCTCACGTTTAAGGTATTCTATTTTAGTCGAATGTGCTGCACAAAGGCCGTCGCACGCTTTATTTGGCAGGATATTCGAGTTCTCGCAGTCCCCTTCCGTAAAGCTCTTCATGGTCGTACGTTTTGTTCTTATTCGTTTTGAAATGTTCTCAATACTCTGAGATGGCCACATCATCATCATCATCATCATCATCATCATCAGTTACATCTAGAAATGTCTTTTCTAGGCACCCATTTGCGTCACTGTTGGGGAGAATCCATTAACACCAATATCGATGTGCCCAGTTTTTCATCTGGTAGAATATTACACCCAAATTATCGAACTCTCGAATAAATGGAAGGAGTTAAAAACACATGTTAAATGTGTTGTCCGGATGATGCAAAGTGTGAGAGCATTGTGATGGAACATGATGCGTGCATCGAGATAAGTTCACAGCAAATGGTGTGATAAAAAAGCGATTTGAACACCGGTGAATTAATCTGCCGGGATGAGCTCTGTGTGATTATTGGCTTTGGAATGCCCATTTCGGTTTCGACGTCAAACTGATGTTAGGAAGTGCGATATCTGCATAACGGAGGAAAAAGAAATCCCAACCTGAGAATCAAAACATGTGGAGTTATTCTCAGACTTTCTTACCTTGAAAATGTTGCCATCATCATCTAAACAGGTGCTTAATGGCCAGAAAGAAAAGAAAGAAGGCCTTATTACACGGTGAATTGGCCAGTAATTTAAAACGTCTAGAGAAAGGAACCAAGAAACGAAGACATCTGAACAACCTTTGGAGGCAGGACTTCACCAGTGGGTTTGGGGAAATGTTTCTTGCGGGGCTCACCCAACACAATGAAAAGGCTTTGACTGGGTACTCCAGCTAATTATTGACCCTCCAGGTCGTTTACATGCAGTTTCACATACGGTATTCTATCGTACACAAAGGGGATCAAGTGCGCTTTGCTCGTGAAGATATTACAGCATTCACGTGAATGGAATCTCATCTGTTCAATGCTGCCATATCCTGGTTGTTCCTTGGTAAACCATTTGCTAGCCGGAGTTTGTAGATAGAGAACCCAACATCTTTGGTAGACAGCAAATTGAGTTTACGAGGCATCGTTTAGCAATAATATTAATAACAATAATAATAAAAACAACCCTGCTGTTCATTACTTAGGACCCGTTCACGGAATGACTAATTACGTACAGGCTGCAACCAGTTTACCATAATCTCTGAATGAATCCCAGTAATTATGGGGCATCAATGGATTGAAGTATATATTCGTAATACACTACTCATGAGGACACTGAAAATTCTTCAACACCTTACGGCCGGTTCTGCCCTTCCTGAAGCTCATCGGGTAGGCGCAGTCCCCGACTTTTGGGCCAACCTTATGTTCTACTTGAAATCGGATCGCGCGAAATTAGCGAAATACACTCATTTTCAAACAAATTTGGTCGTAGGCTGTCGGAGAATTTTCAGCAACCTTATGAGTAGTGCATTAACAATATACGTGTATCGTGATATCTCGAATATCGTAGCAACCGAAACATGAGGCGGCCTGTTGCAGTACACTCAGCTGCCTACCACAAACGAGAGTTCCATCTGTGCTCCAGGTGAATTTTTTGAAAAAAAAAACAAATTTATTCGCAAATGAGTGTGTTTCGTTGAAGTAAAGTGTACCTTTTTGACAAAAACGTTTAAAAGTTTTGGCTACCAGACCTCTAGATGACTGCCACAAAGCCTCAGTGGTTAACAACAAAACATTTGCATCAAAGGCAGCCACAGGCAAAAGCGAGGCCTGTTCCGAAAAAAGACTTGAAAATTGCAGAAAAGCAAGAATATTGCAATGCTAGCATTTCTACTGGACTGCTCGCATATTCGCTATATTTTTGTAGGTATATTGAAAGCACTTTATACCATCCCGTAAATTTTTGAATTAATTAAGACTGCGGTTCGTAATATAAGACATTGAAAATAAATAAATATAGAGATGCTATAATCCACCGGATGGGATTCGCCGTGGACTTATTGCAAACAATGGTGAGCGGGAGTTTGAGCAGCAAGGCACACCAACATAGACTGAAAACACGGAATCGAGTCAAAGTGCATACATTAGAACAGGCAAATAGTGCTAAAACCCAAGTACACAAGCTGGTCTTATCAGACTAGCTTCAGGATGGTGGACCGTACCTACATGTTTGGACAAAAGGATTACTGGAAAAAGGGTGCTGATGGCTCCTGGAACCTCGGATTATATCATCGTATATCCATAAGCTGTGAGTTGATTTCGAATCATTGGATGATTTCAAAAATCTGTCAAAACTCTTTAGTGCTTCACTTCATTTTTGGTATAGTTTTGATTATCAGTGGAGACTGGTGAGAAAGTATCCTGAAGAGAGCAGGAATCAATGGACAACGGACGAATGGGTGAAGATTTATGTGTTTCAACATGAGATAATTGCTAAATTTTCGGATGGAGATGCCAGTGGCAAGTATTCAGCGACGAGGTCCCCAAATGAGAGCCCCAATGACAGCTCCCATTTACGAATGTAGACGAGATTTGGCTCTTACTTTTGTGGGTGGGTTTCACAAACATAAGGTTTACAAATTGCCCCACTGTTAGCCGATTAGACTGGGAACGGTTGCACCGCCCAAGACTTCCTGCAACATAATGGAAACAAAAGAAAACTACTCACAAGGTTGCTGAAAACTCTTCGACAGCCCATGACCAGTTTCGCCCTTCTTGAGGCTCATCAGGTAGGTGCAGTCTCCCATTTTCCGTCAACCTTATGATCTACTTGAACCCAAATTGCACTGTTTTCGAGAAGTACACTCATTTGCAAATCAATTCGGTTTTGTTGACGGAAACTCGGGGACTGCGCCTACCCGATGAGCCCGAGGGCGAAGGGCGAAACCGGTCGTAAGCTGTCGAAGGGGTTCCAGCAACCTCGTAAATAGTTTCCTTTATGAAAATATACTGCGATATCCCGGACATCGTGTCAACTGAAACGTGAGGCGGCCTGTGTGCAGCACTTTCAGTTGTAGGTTATCAAAAACGACATATTCAGTTGAGTCCCTTGTGAAACCCAAATTGATTTGCAAATGAGTGCAGTTCTCGATAATGATGACAACCTTTTTCGGCAACCTTGAGATTTTCCAACACTTATATGGGATGCTGAACATAAAGGCTCTTTCGCCAAAGTTGGATCCCAACTTTGTGACAGTGTGCTTTTGGTGGGAATGCTATACTGAGGATGTTCTGTATCGCTGCTTTCTCACACCTGTAGACTTACTTTGCTAGACTCAACTAGAATCACAGCTTTGGTCGTTGATATCAAAAGGGGTCAAGTTATGAGAACGTTAAGATCCACTGGTAACTAGGGTGCTGAATCAGGAGCACGAAGGTGGGGGATGCCTGGAACTTGGCCCAAAATCTTATTGGAAACAGTTACGTAGAAACGGTATCCCACGCGATCGAGTCTCAATGAAGCCATCTCGATAATTTTACTCACCAGCGAACCAACTTCAACGACCAGTCAACCATCGTACAGAATCACTCGGACGATGAACGTCACGAGATTAAATCTTCCAATAAGAGCATTGCAATGCAAACCGGCTGGGAAATATGGCTGGTAAATATCAAGACTAAATAAAACAAGCAAGGAAAAACCAGAATTTCTGCCACTTACGTGATAGGGATGAAAGGAGTGCAAGCTGAGAAACTATCTGATCAAACTACTGATTTGGTTTCGACCTCAGCAGACAGCTTATAACATCACAGATCAGATCTGGTCAGTTGCAACCATCAGTGGATTTGTGACAAGATTCGTCGCAAAAGCCTCTTTACTAAGAAATATGTGGGTGGGCTTAATTCTCCATGACTGAGAAGTAAGAAGCTGTGAACAAAGCTCGACAAAGGATCTGGAATGGTTCTCATGTGCGAGAATAACTATCCTGGAAAGATGTTGTAGATCTTGCCTGGTACCTAAAAATTTAGCAAATGGTCAAAGGTTAAGGATCAGAGAGGAAAGCAAGTAAGTAAGAAAGTAGCCGACAAAATTTAAAACGCTTGAAGAATGAGGACCTGGATTCTATGGCCTTAGTTCAACGTTTGAAGCATGCTGGTACCATAATCCCGCGACTTTTTGACCTGTTCATAAGAAATATGTTCCATTCAAACCTGTTTTAGAAATGTGTAATTCTTCATGGTTGGTCTGAGTGTCAGAATTTGTACGCCAAAACGTTTCCATGAGGAGACTAAACGTACCCACTCTTACTGACGGTATGTAGCTAATATTTTTATAGACACATCACTAACAATCCTGAAGTGCCACTGTCCCAAATATCTTCAACCGGGCGTATCCCTCTATCGGGCTAATTTTGAAACAAAAACTGATAACCTATTACACTTCTTGGACGTTAACTTTGTCTGACTATTTACTAGTTTAATTCGGAAATCTGTCTGCGGACCTAGTGACGGTTCGGTACAAGGACCCTCATAGTTTTTCGCCACTGAGGCAGAAACTGACCGAACGAAGCGAACCTGCTCTGCGGATGCATTAATTTCCGAAAGGAAGCAAACCATAAGCTGCTCAAATATAAAGTTTGCCCAAATAGATTTATAGCCGGCAGTTTGTCTGAACGTTCTATTTAACCATCTGTCACGACCGTTGCCAAAAACACAGCCTGCTTTGTTGTACTCTGTAATGGCGATCGGTTGATAGACAGTCAATCATTGCTCGTTTTATTCCCTGAAACGTATGGTAGTGCTCAAAATAAAACTAAAAAACAATGTGTCTGTCCACACACCCTCTTTTGTAGTTTGTTCAGCGTAATATTTTGAGCGTACAACGTGACGCAGACTCATCCGTTAAGCCGAAAGTCCTATTACCTTGCACTCAAATGATATTGGTCACTTGATCAGGCCAACGGTGTCCATTGACGTTACCTATTGCGCACCCAACAGACTTCCAGCGTTACTTCAGTTGCTTTTCTTGAATACAGTCGAGGTGGTGGCAATTGGAGTTCAGGAATGTGTTGTAGGAGGCCTGACTCCGCCTTGGTCATGTAACTCGAATCGATCAGCGCAGTCGTTGAACGATACTTTAGATGAATTTAGAGCATCTCGATAGATGCGACTTGGGTTTTATCGACAACCAGTTGTCCACCCTGCAGCGTTTTCTAATTTAGTGACCTATGTCAGTTATTTTCCACTATTTTAAACATTGGATTTGTGCTGACCTGATGACAGGATCCTGAAAGCAAGCACCATGTGTTGAAACTGTGAGGATATCCAGGCCAGATTGTCTCTGAAGACAAATACTCAGCGCTGCACTGCAAGCACTCCGAACGCATGCTGAAGGTTAGGTTGGAATCTGTGAACAAAAATGTTCCGGTGGAAGGGATTTCGCGAAAGGTTTTGTTGTTTGCTGTTAGTTTTTATTAAATTCCAGGAACTGCTCGGGTGAGGACAGTTGAACTTCCATTAGGTGGTTGCGCAAGTGTACAAAAATCTACCCGTAAACGTTGGTTCAGGTGAAGTCGTGAGAATCAGCTAATCTTATATCTGACTACACGAATAATAGTTTTACGAGGATTTTGGAAAAACCGCGAAGAACACTTATCTATGCATTAGCCAACATGTACTATTTTGGCTCTCCGTAGCAGATTTTTGTATGCATGGATCAGTGATGAATGAAGAACCATTTGCCTTTCAAAACTGTGTACGATGTCGGTGCATCTTGTCATCAAGAAGCCCCTTGACTACACCAAAAAGTCGTTCAGCTGTGGCAGCCTTTCGGTGCCTTGCTACCATGCCACTCGAAGGAAGCACGAGAAATGGGCTACTCCCAGGTTGCCTAAAACTAGACAGGGGAAGTCGAGAGGCAGAGGTCGGGTTCGAAATCGGCCCGACCTTCCGTTAGTTAGATTTGCCTCCTAACCACTGGGCCATCTCGTCCAAATTGAGGAACCTGGGTGCAACACGAAAGAGTTTTGGAAGATCGTGCGTGTGTCCGGTGTAATTTTGTTCATGCGTTTGATTACTTCAGCCGCTGGCTGATAGAAGAAACGAGATGCAGTCGGATGACTTTGAGCCTCAAGTTCAGAACTGCCATGAATAAAAAGTCACATGTTTGTACGAACGTCACTGTTTACGAGCAGGTTTTCTAACGTTCAATAAGGAATCATCGGGCTGTGGTCCTTTCATTGAAACAGGCCTTATAAATCTGCCTTTCATAAGTAGAGCAATACGTGCACAGATCGGTAAGTAATACTTCTTCTGGAAACACTGTATTAAATTAACAGCATTTTTTAGACGTCTGGTTGTGGGATTTTATGGAATTCACGTGCACATAACTCTCGTTTGACCAGTCGTCCTTCAGCAGTTATTGTTGATTAGTTCACACCAAAGAATGGAAACATTGGATCCGAGTTTCGCCTCCAATGTAGCTCGCCGGGATTGCATATCGTTGACCAGATCAAAGTGTAGACTCTGAACATCTGGCACCTGAAGTAAGCGTGTCCCCACAACTCAAGAAATGTACTCTGAACTTACTCTAATTATCACTTCTGAAACGTGTTCATGAGCGAATTGATTGGCTCAACCGAAGGTCTCAACGATGACTCAGCTACTGATCTGATTGGTGATTGACCTGCCTGTCCAATCATCCTAGTCGGGTGAAAGGAGGAAGGCCTTCGATGTGGAGTAATTTATTAGAAAATGCCAACTGACTAGTTACAGACTATTGGAAAGGAAAGCAAAAACAAAACAAAACAAAAACTGAACATCCATCTTCTCTTGTACGCGTGTTCCTGAACTTTCCTGGATGTTCACTGACTGTTGTTCAAATCCAAGCGGATGCTACAAAGCGACTCCACTAATTTCGTAAGAGATCTCACTTTTCAAAGCGAAGTTACAGGAAAAAACATACTACTCGCATGCCACCCCATCAGTAGTATCACCGTTACACGCACGGTGCGAACAAGGTGGAATACATTCTTGTGAATGTGCCATCCACAATGCACACTGAGGCCTGCGTATGAAAAAAAAATCAACGTCTCTAGAACCTTGTGGTGACAATAATGTTGCGAGCAGTGGCAAGTTTTTCCATAGTTTTTGGTGGCTGTGTGCAGTGCGTCCCAATGATAGCGAAACGTGTGTCCAGTGCTTCCAAAATTTCATGTAGGGTCACTGGACTAATTGCAACAAAACCGGAAGGAAACTATTTAAACGAGAATGCTCCTTTGATTTTTTTAAACACACCGGTCTCATAGCGACCTCAGCTTAACTGTTAATGAATCATCAATCATGTATTTACTTATCATACCTTCCTACTATGACCAGTAGCCCCATCAGTTGGTCAACCATACTTGTTTACGCGTGTTTTCGAACCGTTAAATAAGACAAGCTTACTTCGCCAAGCACACTTATTTGCAAATCAATTCGGTTTTCATGGGAGACTCAACTAAATCTCTCGTTCATGATATTCTTCAAATAAATGTGCTTCACACAGACCATCTCATGTTTCAGTTCGTTTCGGTATTCGAGATATTGTAGCATATCTTTCATGGAAGAAACTACTCACGAGGTTTCTGGAGATTCTTCGACAGCCCAAGACCGGTTTTGTCCTACTTGGGGCTCATCAGGTAGGCTCAGTCCTCGAGTTTCCGTCAACCTTATGTACTACTGGAACCCAAATTGAACTGTTTACTGAGAAATTCACTCATTTGCAAATCAATTTGGTCTTCACGAAAGACTCAACCAAATCACTCGTTTATGATATTCTTCAACTGCGTTGCACAAAAGCCACCTCATGTTTCAGTTCGCGTGATATTCGAGGTATCGTAGAATATTTTTCATAAAGGGAACTACTCACAAGGTAGAACGTAAGGTTAACGGAAGCTCGGAGCTTGTGTCCGCCTGTCGAAGTTTTCAGCAACCTTGTGAGTAGTTTGCTTTACCCTCCTCCTCTAGGTTTCAGTTCATGTTTATATGTATTCTGATGTTTGTCAAATTCTAGGATGGATTTGAAATTTGCCACAGCTCCGAATGCGCTGCACATCCCTGAGGAATGTTGCAAAGAGCTTTTTTTGAAGAGACTGACGCTGCGAGTTTGTTCAGGGATCAACAAGGGCGAGTTTTATTCTGGTACAATGGACGTCATAGGAAAAATAGAAAATATACAGTCCAAAGATTGTGGGATGCGTTTGTAGAAATGAGTCTCACGCCAAGCTCACATTAAGTGTAATCATGGCATCAAATGGAAAATTATTGCCTTTCAAGGCAGTGTCGACCTATTGTGTTTCTGGCCACGTGGTTTACACGGTGGGATGAGGCACAAGAGAGTAGGTGAAACAGCCGTGCAGAAGTTGTCGAATATGCTGGAGGAAAAGTTTGAGAATTTATCGATTTTAATTCTCATTACATCACTCATTCATTCATTTCATTCATTTGGACAAGGGCTCAATATTTTGTACGGATTCATTCCACCCAGACACTTTGGTGTATAGTTGCTACCCATAATTGTTGTGCAGAGAACTTCTTGATAGCACTTGAAGACACTGACCAGTTTGCATAAATCGTACCATTCAGGTGACAGGGGTACTACTAAACCTCTAAAAATCCAAATATTTTGGAAATCCCAGCTCTGGTTTTTTCAGTGATAATTAAAACTTTGGAAATTTACAAAATACGGCTGGGTGTGTTACGGTAATGGAATTAGCGAGGTTNCAACCTGGCCTATCAGACTGGATGTTTACTGCAGACAAGGGTTGTTGTACAAATTTACAACGGAGTTAGAAAATCGGAGCGACTGAACTTCCAGCGAACATGATTTCGTCGTTTGAAGGGCCGTGATCCCGTTCTAAAGTAATTACTCCGGTGAGCCCCCACCAAAGGGAAGCACTGGACTCGAGTTACGCTCTTATTAGAGCTCATCAGCAGTACACATCCAATGGCCGTGCCGGGATTTGAACCCCGGACATCTGACCAGCGAGACGAGCGTGTAACCACTACTCCACCAACGCACGTCTGAACAGGCGAACGTGTTCACACTTGGGCGATGTGGTTGGTGTGCCCGACTCATCGAATGACGACCCAGTAACTGTCCTGGTTTTGACGATCGATTGATTTTGCAATAATCTGTTTTTGTTGGAAAATTTAGGATGCCATCTTCTGTATCTCAGCGCCCTAGGAACAATGCATTAGCTAGCTGGAGAGGACGGAAGTTATGGTTATATTTTGTGGGATTGTGTGAGTCATGCCGAAAGTCGTTTCTTTCAGTTTGCGATGCAACTTTTGATGGGAAAAATCATTTTTTCTTCGCCGATTTACGGTTTAAGTTGACGTCTTTCTGTCTATTGGCTGCTTACAAACTTTGCGGGGGCTGGTACACTTATAAATGATTTGGCACTCACAGTGTTCTGCTCTTAGGACGTGCTCTTTCAGATTGCATCTATTAACTACAGATGGGATTCTGATCCCCGAAAATCTAATGCTGGAGCCCAAAAATATTCGGCAGTCTAGCGAACGTTTCAAAGCTCTAGGAGTCAGTTTTGGGTCGCAGATAACAAGTAGTTTATTGCAAGTGGCCAACTTATTCCTCCGACAAAAATGTGGCTAGCAGTTCGCCTACTTCAAGGAATTTTCAACAAACGTTGGTATTCTGTGAAGGTGTTTGACAGCCAGTGTGTTGGAAAGATTTTATACGGAAGATTGGTTTAGAATTGGTATTCAAAATGCAAATTTAAGCTTGGACTTTAGAACAGACAACTGATTAAAGTTCTTAAATCAGATTCGAACGTTTTGACAGTTGTTTTCTATGCTCTGGTTGGCTTTTCGAACTTGGGGTGTTGCCACAGGTGAAGATGCATAAATTGGTTCATATAGTGTCTTCGACAGACAAGTCGCCAGCGGTCTGCAATTGGATATCGCCCGTCAGGTGCGTGAGGCGCACAGAATCCGATAGGACTAAAGTCTGATACAAGTTGCAACCCAGTATGAAGCGTATTCGCGTTCACCGGATTTTTAAAAAACAAGTTTTGATCCGTTGCATCAGTTTAGATTGAAAATGTAGGCTTGGGATAGCTTTGGTATGGACACCAGTTTTTTCCCGAAATCCGTACTATCTGTATAAGTTTTTCCGGATTCAGTGAGTAGTGGGCGGGGTTTCACCTTCTCTCTCTGCTAGTTCACTGAAAAGCTGAACAGCTCTATTTTGGCTGTTCATGTAATGAGTCAGTGTGTGCTGACCTGTTGGTAGTTGAATCATTACACTGAAATGTTTACGACAAAATTACGCGCCGCTATCCAACCAATCTGGTCAAAGAAACTTACAATGGTCTTATAAATTGCTAAGCGATAAGAATCTGCGGAATACCCTTTTAAGTGCGTCTAAAAGTGTCTTCTGAGATCAAGAAATAAGGTTCAACACCCCACAACCTGAGAGAAATATATGGAGACCATTAGCGAATATACACTTATTTACAAAAGAATTTGGTTTATTCGAGAGACGCACCTGCAACCGAATGTGCTGCACCAGGCCGCCTCATGTTTCAGTCGCTACGATATTCGAGATATCGCGATATATGTATATTCGCTAATTTCGTGCAATTTGGTTTCAAGCAGAACATAAGGTTGACGGAAACCAGGGGGTGAGGAGAATTGGGATATTTTGTGTGGGATTTCGTCCTGTAAGTGAAGCCAATCTATGCTGAAAAGCCGAGAAGCACTGTACAGCTGTTTCATCCTTATTGGGATTCGTCAGCAGTGCGCATCGCCTGAACCCTCAGAGAGTCTTGAATCCACGACCCTCTGGCCGGGAGTTGGAGACTCTCTGGAGTTTCGCGAGATGCGCACGGCTGATGGTTTCCCATCAGGATGAAACAGCTGTGCAGTGTGCTTCTCGGCTCTTCAGCAGAGATTGGCTTGACCTACAGGAAATGCTGAACAAATAATAAACATAGCTTGACACTTCAGGTGTGTTTGATTAAACTGCTCTCTGGTATGCAGTAGCCAGTCTTTGGACATGTCTACTCAAAAGCTAATGCTATGAACCTGTCTGACGTTTTTTTTTGTGAAATGCATATAAATCAAGACAAAGAATGAAGGAGTAGAAGCTCAGCGGAAACCTTGTTCTCGGTTTCGTTTTTCTAATGCTAAAAGAGATTCAAGTAAATTTCCGAGGAGTCTGAGTGTTGTTGAAATGCAGACTGAAAATATTACGTGGTTGAGATTACAGAAGCCAGGGTTTTCATAGCTTTTTTATTGCGGTTTCGAATTTTCACTTGGGATTTTGAAAGAATTTTTGTAAGCTTAACCTGAGGAAATGAATTTGACAATCGATGAAGTTTTGTTAAAAGTGAGTTCGAATCTTAGATGTTTGTGTTCAGAGGATGAAGTGGGCTAAAATCCTCTCTGACCGCAGATTTGTGTACAACCAGTGGTCAGATAGTAACACTGGCCAGATTTTACCGACAACACAATTTTTCGGAAAAAGATCACCAATTTTGGGGACAACAAAAGGCACCACTAGTGTGCGTTTCACAAGCAGCTGGACTCTGATTTCTAGTATAAAACAACAGGTCCATTTGAAGAACACAAATTTACATGTTGGAGAAAGTAAACCTTGTGATGCCATTCTGTGGGACCCATATTTAGCTTTCTTTCCAGAAGGGTTCTCTGGACGGAAAGACCAATTTTGGGAGACTATGTAAGTCACATAAAAGAAGGTGCCTAAACAAATCTTATTCATAAAGGAAACTACTCACAAGGTTGCTGAAAACTCTTCGACAGCCAACGGCCGGTTTCGCCTTACTTGGGGCTCATCAGGTAGACGCAGTCCCTGAGTTTCCGTCAGCCTTATGTTCTACTTAGTCATTGTCGTGCAGCAGTTTTACTTCGTCCACCAGTTACTGAGATAT